>NC_054543.1:6092270-6282270 GCF_017654505.1 Polyodon spathula
TCCTTCAACACCAACATTGTTCCACCTCTGGAGAGCCAAAAAAAGAAACAACCCACTTTACTGGGCTGGTAAATCACATCAGTGTGACCAGGAACCCTAGCAATCAAGGCAATCAAGTTGATATAGATTAAGACTATTTTATTTAAAAAAAAACAAAAACAAAAAAAACTATCAGAAAAACAGATCTAACCATCATAAACTAGCAGGTGTGGTCTTAGCCCACGGTCCTTTAGGATTTTACAGGCTGCTGGGGCTGGAGAGAACACTTCATTCACAGAGATGTCGAAGCCCATCCGCTGTAGTTTTGCCACAAACTTGTCCCTGGTTGCCTGAGTCTCATTGGTGCAAAAGCGTAGCTTCAAGCCAGATGCCTTGATCCTGTAAAAAAAAAAAAAAAAAAAGAAAAGAAAAAAAAAAAGAGAAAAGAAGGTTAAACTGATAAGCACAGCTGGAATCTATTAAAATGCATTATTGACGGATAAAGTGGCCAAGTGGGGCAAGTCTACAGACCATTGGAGTGCAAAGTGCAACTGTAACTGCTTGTTGATAATATGACGCTGTCCTCATCAAATCTTTATGTGTTTTTGCTAGTACAGTATTTTAGAATATCTCTAAAACAGATCACCATCTTGTATATAACATGATTACATTTAGTACTTTAAAAAAATCATCTAATGTTAATAAAAGCATATGACTTTAATATCATAGATTGGGCTTCTCTTTTTCTGTTTTTATTCATTACATTTTTTCGGTGCTTATTTTCGAGTTTTTTGTAAGTCTTTTTATCGGGGCTTTCGTTTTCGATATACTGTATGACATGAGTGTTTTTGGTTACTTTCCAAAATGCTTGAGCATTTTTTTTCTGTCAAAATATGTATAGTAGTAACTCGACAGTACTTGCACACTTAAGTTGTTCTTTCTTTCCTTTGCTGTCTTCCACAACAAAATCACTATGGTCAAGGGAACATTGTTCTGGGGTATTTGTGTGTAGGCATTTTTTTTACATTTCAGCACAATTTGCAATTTTAAATCCTCTGTATCTTAACTATAATACAGCTTTAAATCCTGCTAACAAGCCTCCATCTCGTTTTAAATCTCGCAAGTGGAGTCTCCAATAGAAATGTAGGAATGTGCTGTCACTCAGTAGTTGGGGCGGGTTTAAAGTATTCAGAACGAATCGATGATAAATACAAGGCGGGAAAGCAAGACATTGCCAAGCTGCGGTGAGAAATTCATTTTTTAAATATTTTTTTATTTTTTAATGGGAAAGGGGTGCAGTACCAGCAGAGTAAGTAAATAGGTAATGCATGATGACTAGTTGCACCATTTTAGAGCTATTCTAGCTGTGAGCTAATAGTCTATAAAGACGAGTATTTTCTTTTGTGTTTGACTATTTTTTATTGAAAATTTAATTTCTGTTTGTTTTCCTTTGCGTTTCAATATTTTTAATGCAGGATAACTCCCAACAGAATTTTTGTTCAAGAACATATAGCAGGATAAAATATCACTATAAATTAAAAAAAAAAAAAAAAAAAAAAAAAAACTTGTTCCACTCATTCTGATCAAAGTTCACTACAATGTCTTTCTCAACAGTACAGGTGATTAATTCCTTTTCTACTATTTATATTTGCTAATTGTAATTAGTATGAATTATCAATTACGGCTAGTGGCTAATTGCCCTTCATAAAAAGAGCTCTCCTAGTTTAAATTGGACCATTAATGTAATGTAACTAATAGTACTTGCCTTTACATTACCAATACATCTTCATTGTTTTGAGCAGTAAATGTGATAGTCACTTGTAATTTAATGAAGCAATTGAGTGAAGAAGTGCAGGAGGTGCCAGGGGAATAATTATTGTTAATGAATTATGATGTGACCTTCTCAGAACAATGAGCAATTAATGCTACAATTCAGTGACCATACATCACATCTGGTACTGCAAACACAAGACTTCTGCATCAGTAAAGATAACCAAACTCTCTATTTAGCACTGGTGTTATGTACAAAAAAACAGAATCTGTTAACCCCCCCCCCCCACCTTCCCTCAACCCCTCGCACAAACCCCCTTTGAAACCTCAGCAATAAAACAAACCCCACTACATCTCTTCAGCAATTTTTATTTCTGTTATCCTACAGTTCAAGTCGTAGGAGATAATAGCTTATCAGGGCTCACTAGTCATTCACCGTACCCTACATTCACAGTATGTGGAATTTACGTACGCCTTTGACCTGCAGACAATCACGTCCATGCTACATGGCAAAATATCTTTAAGAGTCACTGGCTGTGTTTTGAAACAAAGACATTCTCTCATTACTGTCCGTTCTCGCTGCTCACTGCAATTAAAGGCTGGGTCTACTGTCGTTAATTTAGAGATACTGCAATAGGGGTGGTTAATCAGTGGCAAGAGCCACAACACTGCAGACAACACAGTTCTATATACACCTGTTCATACACACCTCTGAAAGTGGAGAGCATACATCACACTGCAAGTCTCGGTGGGTATACTGTTCACCTCTACTTTACAGGCACCACTGTTAAACCTGGCTGCAGATTCTTAACCAAGAAGAGCCTCTTCACAAATACACACCCCTTAACAGTCAGGACTATTACTTCTTGGCTTTCAGTTTAAAATGAACCGGAATGACTCGGCATGGACATTGAATGATCTTTTGTGGCCTCTCGGGACTGAAGAGCAGTGTTAAAGCATACTCAAGGGATTTTGTAGGGCAAAGGGGCATTGTCCTCATCTATACAGCATCTGTGAATAAACTGTCAACATCCAGGCCAAACACAATGGGCTTTCATTTGAAAGAGAAAATGTAGTGTTAACTGAGCAATTTGCAGGGTTTTTTTTTTTATGTGCTATGTTTTTCTTAACTTGTAATTGCAAATGAAATGGAAAGACATTAGAGCAACTATCTGATAAGTCCTACTTATTTAACACTGAGAAAAACTCGCTGACTGACTTTTACTGTAATAAGTATAAACAGATTATTGCTTGACTCAGACCATAGATACTGCTTAAATGTGCTTGTTTCCTGACTAAATTTTAAGCCACAGACTTCACAAATGAAACAGGTGCATTTGAAATGCAAACTTTAGGAATGGATATGTTTAAACACAAACATATTTGGAAAGTTTGTATGCTCTCCAACAGTGCTTTTAATTCACGTGTGCAACATATGAGAAAATTACATACTGAATATGTTTGCACTGTACAAATAAGTTTATATAATAAATTATATATAATATATATATATATATATATATATATATATACTATATATATATATATATTATATATATATATTATATATATATATATATATATATATTGATATTGTTATATTTGAAATTCGTCTTAACATTAAGCAGAATTCTTTTGGTTTACTGAAAACCATTGACTTACCTTTAGACATTTGGATTCTGAACCCTCACACCCCCTGTGTAACAACAATAGGAACCCACATCATAATGGGACGTATTTATTGTAAAGGGGGGGGGGGGGGGGGGGGTATACTACCATAGAATCAACCCACGGCATCTAGAGAACGTCATGTCATGTATACATTTTAAATAAAACGTAAAAAATGGTTTAAATGTGATGGATTAGCTACTAAAACACTTCATATTAGCTGCTCATGTACAGTTTACTTTCAGTTGTTTGGATCACAAGTTTTTGAAGATTCTAATCAATCCAAACTAAGCTGTAGCAATAACAGTCAAAGTTGTTATAATAGTGGAAAACACGAGTGGAGGCTTTGAGTAAATTGCTCATAACATCGATATATCGATATATATATATCTATATCTATCTCCAAAGACTATTATTATTTCTTTTAATCAGCATATTGCCAATGAGAGACTGGAAAGTCCAGCAGCTGCACACATACGGTCCAGAACAACATGCGTTGAAAAGAGCTGCACACAAAATTAAACGTCAGGTTTTAATGTGGCCGGTGCTGAAGAGTGACATCATCACTTATTACAAAATGGATCGATTCTAGCAGTATCTGTTCGCCTTCTTCATTTTTAATTTTTAATTATTTTTTTAAGTATAATCTTTATCGCAAAGCTACATAAGACTGGTTTGAACTGACCTTTACCTCATGTTGACAGGACGGCCTGTGAGTGACAGTGTCCCTCAATGTAATTACCCTGCCTCCGATGAGCCAGCCCCTTACAAATCACCTCAAACTTTACACATCTGCTGGCTGTCAGCATCTGCCAGGCTCAGTCACCCGCACATAATGAAAAACTCTCATTATTGTTCCAGAACAGGTAAAGTGTTAGGACAATTACCGGGCACCCAAACTGACCTTGTGAAAACCTAAAACCCTGTCCTCAGGAGCCACTCGACCAGGGAGCCCGGCAATCGGGTCTTCGTGGTACAATTCTACAAAACTGCTAGCTAGCAGTTCTTCCGTTTATTGGACCATTTTTTTTCCCCAGCAATGGACTTGAGTTCATCCACAGAGTGGGTTTATACAGTATTTATTAGAAAATCTTTTTAAAAATGGAGGCTGTTTATTACCTCAGTTTTGCCTTTCTGGAAGCAAATTATGTATTTATGTTTTTCACACAAGCACACTTTTTCAGAATTTTAACAAGGAGAAAGCAAAGACTGAAATTGTGATTATTATGGTTTTCCTTTTGACTAAGGTAGTACAGTCTTAGCTTCACTTTATTTGTCTAACTTTCATGTATGTCAATATATTGTCAAATCAAAATGATACATGACATGCACATCATTAATTTAAATGTCTAATGTTACGAATAATACATCGTTACAGGTATGCTTCATAGTTTCATAACTTGTATTTATGGATGATCTGCATAATGTTTTCAAATGCTATTTAAATATAGGTCACATACAAGGTAGATTGCAAATGCATTTATTTGTAATATTGAGAGAAGGTGAACAGCTGACCAAACATGGAAATATAAGCAAAATGAGCACATGAGGAGGATTCTACTGCTCTACTGATTCAGATTGGCTGACCACATGATGTTAGATACAAGAAAACATCCAAACGCTCAGCAGGCTACATTTACAGAACTGCTCAGTTATAAACCATGCTGCTTTCAGACAAATGATGTGATACTTTGCTCCTCAACCCCCTCCTCTTGTACCAGGATTGCTTTATGGAGCAGAGGCTGGGGAAGGAGTGTCATCAGCCTGTCTTGCTGTGCTAATCTGTGATCTCCTTGCTGGAAGGCTTGGAGGCTTTTTCTTTTATCTGGACTCAGACAGTCCAGCTGCTCCGATGGGCATCTTGTTGCTCGTACCTGACTCTCTTTTGTTCCAAGGCAAGAATGCCTGTTTCATGTTCTGTTAACAGATGCACTTACACTGAGTCGCTCACAGGATGTTGTAAACCTCCAGCATGTTACAGCTATTCATATGGATGCTCAGCTAATGGGCGTGCTATCGGTATACAGATGTAAATCAAGATGAACACTAGGAAAGCTTTACTGATGTTTAACCATGTTAGCCTTGTAACATACCAGTATCCTGCTGTTAGCAACAAGTGCCCTGAATTGCTGGCCTCATGATGAAGCTAAATCACTCAAGGCTATAAAAACTGGACAAAAAAGGAAATTGCAACCTCCTGAATCAAAGAATTAATCTTGTGTGGTCAGGTAACAAGGTTTCCGTTTGTCCATCGATAGGTTAATAGAATACCGTATTCCTTCGAATATAACCATTTTCTACTTCTCAAAAATAGCCTGCATTTTAAATTCAATTACAGTATAAATGATGTGTGTATTAAAATCAGCAACAAAAGACCTGACTGCCCGAGTACACAAGCAGCAACGTGACACTGCTGGGAAAAAACAAACCATACTTCCTGAGGAATTCCAAGAGAAACATTTACAATTTCAGCATTTCCAACAAACAGTACCAGCTTGGACAGATTGGAAATGCTGATCAGACCCCGTATTTTTCGACATGCCAAGCAACGTTCAATGCTGTTGTGGTTGCTGGGTTACATGTTGCCTGATGCCGTAGAGTGTGGTGTTGTGCTTGTTGTTGCCAGGATGTGTGATTCCGTAAGTGAGTGGTGGTGTGTGTATGACAGAGATGCCATCGTGTGTATTATACATTTTGCAGCACAATGGCACAGACATTGATAGTGGAGTGTGGAATACATGTAGCAGTAACTGCAGCTTCCACACCAAGTCTACTGTCTACTTATATGCATACACCTGTAATATACATACTAAAATGTATAAAACCTTAGAGGACACTCTCTCTCTCTGTTTACATAACCCAATGGAAATTTATAATTTGTAGAAATTTCTCAAAAACAATTAATTTTAGGAAAAATCTTTTATAGCAAAAAAAAATGTTGCTTTTGTAGGAAAAAAAAAGTTACAATAGATGTCTACAATGATTTATTGCAGCAGTTTTTTTTGTGCTACACTCCAAAAATGACAATTCAAAAGTACTCATACCCTGACAAGGGCAATTTAATGAATAGCTACTTGAGGCACTTTTAGCAATAGTAACCTCTTTTAAATGATTAGGATATTTGTCAGTGAGCTTTTGGCATGATTCTTTAGTGCTTTTTGGCCATTCTTCAATGCAAAATTGTTTCAGTTCATTCAAATTCCGAGGACTTCTCTTGTGCACAGCCTTATTCAACTCAAATCAAAGATTCTCAATCGGATTTAGATCAGGACTTTGACGAGGCCATTCCAGAACCTTGATTTTATTCTTCTTTAACCATTCTGAAGAAGATTTGATATGTGCTTTGGATCGTTGTCGTGTTGGAACATCCAGTTGCACTTTAAACCAAGTTTTGTAGTGGAGGGTTTCAGATGATTGGCCAATATCTTTTGTTATTCTATGGAATCCATTTGACCATGTACTGGAACTACATTTCCTGTGCAATTAGAGGAAAAACAGCCCCACAGAAGGATATTACCACCTCCATGCTTGACAGTAGGTATGGTGTTCTTTTCTTTGTACGCCTCACCAGACTTTCTCCAAACGTAACGACTATCAGCATGACCAAAAAGCTCACTCCACAAAACCTTCAACCAGAGCTCATACATCATTCAAATACAGTTTTGCAAATTTTAAGCGAATGTCCTTGTGACGTTTCCTAAGACTAGCTTATTCCTTGACCTGAGCTCACTGAGACCTTCACCATACAATACTTGACCTGTGATTGAAATGGAAACCCCAGTCTCACTTGCAGCCAGTTCACTTTGAATATCTTTGGCAGTCAATCTCGGATTATTATTAACATTCCTCACAATTTGTCTACTTGTTCTTGGTGAAAGAACCTTCTTTTTTCCAGACCGATGGAGCGTTGTGACAATACCTTGAGTCTTGATAATAGAAACAATAGTTGGGATACTCAAATGCTTGGAAATCTTGTATCTTTCTCAAGCATTCTGACAATAAATAATTTTCCTCAGATAGCTCTTCACTTTTTTTCCATATTGACTTATTGGTAATGACAGCAATCATCCTATCCATAACCCTTTTATACTCTCTAAGAATGTTCACCTACAATCCAGCATTTTCTAGACTTTTCTACAATTAGGTTCTGCATTATCATATTGAAATTTCTAGCACCTTGTAGACAATACTATCATAGCATCAATGGGTATGAATACCTCTCTGAATTAAAATTTTTGGAGTTTGTCAAAAAAGAAAAGTTGAAATAAATAAAGTGCAGGCCTCTGCTACTTCTATCATTTTAGAAATTATACATTTCCATGCTGTATATGCTCGCCTGGTCTGTAATGATGTATTATTAACAGCAATCCAATTATAACGCCCAAGAAATGTCCTGTACTGAACATAGGGCATTATCAATGCACTGTTGCAAAAGAAGAGAAAACAATTAATTAACTTCGTGCATTGCATTGTTTCTTTATGCCCAGTACAACACCAACGTTGTTCTGAAGTTAATGTAAACACGAGAAACTTCAATGAGGTTTCTCTCAAACTTGAACAGTCGTCATTTTACGCTACAACATGGTCAGCCAGCCTGCAGAATTCGGCACGCCTGCACTGTGCCACCTGCAAACCCCCTGAACTCAGTTCCGATATTTTATTAAAATGTATCTTTCGGCGAACTTCACGATTGCATTCTCACCTTTTCACTGCTTCTATAGAACCCGGAATAGGCACTCCTCCTCCTTCCCCGCTGTCATACAAAACTCCACAGATATCTAACAAAACCCCCTTTAGATTTTTCATACAATCTTTCCACTCAGCCATCATGACGTACTACTGTCACAATCTGCGCAAACGCGAGATAATCCTAGTGTGATCTGGGAGTTGTAGTTTTTTCTACACGTTTTTGTGGAGCTGGGAATTTGAATGAACTGAATTGTCATTATTATTTGCAAGCTGTAACATCTCTGTTTACTAAACATAAAAAAGTCTAAACTCCCATCAATTTGTAGGTGCAAACACAGGAAAAACATAAGAGTTGCGAAAACATTGTTGATAGTCAAAATCACAAAAATTACAACGCATTTTTGACATAAATGTATTTGTCTGAATGGCATATTCAGACATGTTCAGAGTCAGGATTACATTATTGTGAAAGCATCTAGAAAAATACAAAAATGAAGACATCTTATGCATGGTTAACAAATAATATAAAGCCGCTAAAAAGATGCGCCACATTTTAAATATAACCATAGGGTGCATTCAACCCACTTATAAAAACCATTGCCTTTCATTTAGCTTCTCTTCGTGCACTAAAGATACCATCTACTGTGAAATACATTAAATGGACCCAGAAATTGCAGAGGTTATTTAAAACAACATCGCTAATAGTGTAATATCTCAGCTGCCTTCAGTGGTAGTCAGCATTGTCTTGGGCAATGTTATCAGTGCAGGGCAGCCGCTATGAATATTGATCCAGGGCTTGTTTCAGTCACCGAGGTTAAACCACCTTGCATCAAAGCGTAAGGAAGCGCACTCGCAGATATACATATATATACACACACACACACTGTATGCTCTGTAGTTTGACATTTGGAATTCACTGTTTTTTTTTTCATATTACAAGTAATAAAATAATGCTAAACATGAAATACAAATAAAATAAGTACTATTTTCAGTATATCTACTTTTTTTTCTTCAGATATTCAGTTTCAATAAAGCAAAAATACAGACTGACAAAAATGGCTTGGGGATTGGAGCAAAAATTGTTTGCAAGGAATACACTCTAATGCCGGTGTTGCAGAATACTTCTCAACCCCGTGAAAATTAGACTAGACTAATCCTCACCTCGGCAGGAGTTAAAGCAGGGGGGTCCAGTGAGTCTGAAGTGAGATTGGACAAACAAGTTGGTCCAGTTTAACAGTGTCGGTCCGTGAAAAAATTTGCCTTTCGGAAAGAACATATATATATTATATATATATATATATATCTATATATATATATATATATATAATATATAAACTCCCGCATACACAAAAATATAACAAATTGATTGAGGGCGTCTGTGTTTTTGTCTTGTTTAACTAGTTTCCTTTTAAAATGACTCTGAGCACTGTTAATGTGTTTTGGTTTCTGAATTAAAACTGAGAAATGTGTTAATTATGAAATTAATTCGGAAAGGAGAGGCAAAATGTCGGAGAAAAAGACAGAACACCAGAAACCCTAATGTAAGGTGTAACTCGACACGGAGGACAGGGAAAGGGTCTCTAGGACAAAGGTGAAGGTAGTACGTTTTTATTTATTTATTTTTTAAATAAGAAAAAAAAAACCCTTTCAACTGAAAATACATTTTTTTTAAAATGCAGATCTAAAGATCAGTGTATTATTTTTCCCGAAGATCACTGTATAGTACTGCCTCCCCTGGTCCTCAGCTCTGTGCATGGCTTCAAAGTTCTACGCATGCTCAGTTACCAAAACGCACACACGTACGAGAGGCACAGTTGGTTACGACACCTGTACCGCATTGTTTTTACAAATTAATAAATACATATTTTTCTTTTTTTTTTTTAAATAAAAATAAATATAGGCTATACCAGATGAGGCTACGACTGCATCTATATAATAAAATGTGATGTATACTGAACGTACATTTAACATCAAGTTAAAAAACGTGTTAACCACTATGTCAAACACAAACGTTCATTGGACGTGCTTGCTATGGAACACACGTGGAGCAATTTCAATTTTTGGAGATGCGTCAAACATACCTGATACTTTCATTTCAAAACCATAATTGCTCCAAAAGCGTCATAATCGGATCCTACAATAATGTTACTGGTAGAACAGATGTCGTGTGGAGGGTACTTAGAGAGCCACACTAAACGCAATTAGGTCAGGAAGCTGAATGCTATAGTGCCGCTTAAAGCAATTAGTGCAAGAGGTGGGTGATATTTTAATGCGCATAGGTAAATAGATGATGGTCGTTTAAAACTCCTTTACATTATCAGCCGGGGCTAAAGGGTTGTGATGAGTTACTCTCTCATCCCTTAACTTTCTGGAGACGCCCCACATGCAAATGTTTCTATAACAAAGCAAGATAAAAGACCCGAGATTAATTATAACCGGTAATTACAGTTCTGGTATAACTGTTAGGTGGACACGCAGGGGTTATAGTCAAACAAGGTTCAACAACAAAACACGTGCGTAAACAGTTCCACAGTAGCGGTGCTTCAGTTACAAAGCAGCCTGCTGCATATCCCGTCTTCGTGGAGACTGGTTTGTTAATTTCGTAAACGCGAAACTGTTTTGTTACTTTGGAACGGGGTTCTGTCTAATTCCCTTACAGAATTGTATGAAACATTAGAACACCCTGTTGTTTTATTGTTTTTTAGACGTAGAAAAGGATATAACCTTAATATCAACGACACATCGGCGCCATTCAGTAACAGCTAAGAATGTGCAAGATTATTATCTTTGGAATCGATTTATCTTTGTTAGAAATATTTATTCTGCATTAAGGTTTGGCAAAAAATAAGAAGAAAGAAAACACATGCATATGCAGACATATGTTCTAAATATAATCAATTGCATATATTAAGCTATCAATAATAGATTAATAAACTTGTATATGATCAATAGCCTTTCTGAAGTGCAGGATATTCTTAAAAATAGGCTGTTCTTATTCCATTATTTATTGGAAGCTAATGCAGAATGTCTAAAATGACCGTTTATTGATTGTTACAGAAACGAAATAAGCTTTGACCATTAAAAACATTTCTACAATGTCTATAAAAGGGGAAAATGGTTTTGACTAAAATATCGCTGGTATATATTGGCAATTAAATTTAACCTGTTGTATTACCCCCATCCCAAAGTGCAAATTACATTTGTTAAGTGTATCCATGATTATATATCTGTTCTTTGAAGGATGCATTACAATTCTAATTACACACGTGGCAGAACAATTCATGCATACATACAAAAAAAAAAGAAAAGATCTTCTGAAGTGCTAATGGCTGGTGAGTCAAAACCACGTGGGCATTACAATCTGTGTGCCTTCAATCGACCCAAGCTAGCCGCTCACCGGGAGATGCGACCCTCATCTTATACACCAGACACCTCTTTCACCAAGCCCTCATTTAAAGGGACATCGCAATCGAAAAGGAGGAGAGCGCACGCAACTGCACTTGCAGTGGATACCATCTATTCTGAAAGAGATATCAACCATCAGCAAAACATCGATTCTTTCCCGCCGGAACAAAGTTGATTTATTTGCAAAATACTGTATTGTATACTGTCCGTGTAGACTAGGGGTTTATCCAGTTACAATGTTGGAGCACCAGGGCAATGGGGTCAAGTCGCCACCCACTCACAGAATATCCTTCTCCATTCTAGACATTCTGGACCCGAATAAATTCACCTGTAAAAAACAGAACAATTGCTCACCAGAGACCAGAGTCACTGCTATACGGAAGCTTTCACAAAACGAGGACGAAACTTTGGAGACAGTGGCTAAGAATGACGCTGAAACAGACTGGAACTCTGAAGACCCGCAGTGTGGTAAGGAAAAACAGACATTATTTTAATGCCCTGTACTGTATAGAGGATACTGGGGTCATCTGCATTAGAGGCGGGAGTTGGTGAAGTAATTCAGTAGGTTATGTTAACTGTTCAGAAACGTGTTTTTTAAGGCAAGGAAAGCAGATGATGACCATGATAAAACCCAGACTAGTATAGCAGTAGTTCTTTTTCACGGTAAGAAAGCATCAGAACACAGAAATTGTGTTTTTTTTTTTTTTTTTTTTTTTTTTTTTTTTTTTTGTTAAGCAGATTATTTAAATAAAAATGTCGGTTTAAATCATTCTTTTCATTTTCAGTGATAAGTGGTTTTTAGAATGCTAGGGTTAAACTTTTCTTTTTAATATTTATACCTTAGCTTCATTCTAAATAGTACAGTCGGCCTATTATGCATATTGTAAGTGTCTATAATTATTCTTCACCTTCTTTAATTCCATTTGACGTAACTTATTTCCTTTGAAGCGATCGCATTTAGCTGTTTATTTCTCAGTTGGAAATGATTGGCAGCGGGACAGTCAGGCTGGGTAATTGTTTAAATCGTCCCATTGAGGATGCCTCCGCTCGCTTTGATCGATATCCCATTACTGCATATCTCCTTCTAGCAGCTTGCTGGTACAAACTTCAAACCCCATCCATGTCTGATCCTAAATATTGTTCGATTAAAACTTATCTTTAATAGATTACATTTATCGATCTGCCAACAAATATGAAACTCCATTAGCACGTCATGGCCAGATATGGACCGTTGGATTTGGTCTGTGTGGCTTTCCGCAACATGACCATTTATAGCAATTTTCTGATTTATAAATAATTAAGGGATTACGTTTTTCCCACTACTGATCAATCAGGTATGAATAGTTTTATTCACTGGTGGAAGAAAGCGCAACAGATTGTGTGTGTGTGTGTGTGTGTGTGTGTAGATTTATCACGAGATAATTAAAAACACTATTTTAACAAAGTTTCAATAATAAATGACCTCTTGTAATATAATAGTGCACATCGTTTTACAGACGAAAACATGTTTTAAAAGAAATGGCACAAGAGATAGAGAAGAGAACAAATAGAGGCAATTAAATAACATAGTAAACTAGTTTATGAAACTATTTATGAGATTAAATCTAACTGCTTAACTATCCCGTTCTGTTTTATATAATACATGTTTTATATAATTACACGATGGTGAACATATATTGTCGTTGCCCTGTACAAAATTAATGTGGTAATCTTACAATAATTCTATTGTTTTTAACAGTGTTCTCCATGTCAGATTTGTGTTTGAGTGTTTGCAACATTTGTTTCACAGTGTAGCTAACACTGCAGTGCTATACTGAAATATCAGGTAACATTTTTACACAATTCGAGACATTTCGTGAATAAGAGCACACACTGGAAAAATGCAAGACAGGCAATTGATATAAATGGACCGTAACATTTTCAGGCGTATGCCTGATATGAAAACAATGTTTTGTTTTGTTTTTTAATTTAAAAAATGTTTGTTATTTTAATTCAAAAATATTGTTTTTGCAGGTAAGGAAGAAAGAGATGAACAACTTGGTTCTGTAGTACAAAAAGGCCACTCAGACAAACCCGAGGAATGTCCTCTACTGACTGATAAAGAACCCGAGGTTTCACTGGAGACAGATATCAAAGACGGAGATCACGAGTGCGAACTCGAAGTTGAGGATTTCTCAGCTGACGGTTCTCAGGACTCCTCGAAGCAAAAAAGATGCAGCAAGACCGACCAAGGTTGCGCAAAGCCAAGGCGCGCGAGGACTGCCTTTACCTACGAGCAGTTGGTGGCGATGGAAAACAAATTCAGATCAACACGGTACCTGTCGGTGTGCGAACGCCTCAACCTCGCCTTGTCTCTCAGCCTGACAGAAACCCAAGTCAAAATCTGGTTTCAGAACAGGAGGACCAAGTGGAAGAAGCAAAATCCAGGGGCCGACAGTACAATACAGACTGGAGCCAACTCACTCACTGTCGGCTGCAGTCCAAGTCACCCTGGGTCCGGTGGTCTAAACTTCCAGACTTTTCACACTTTCAACCCAGGGAATATGCTCTTTCCCACAACTAGTGCAGTGCCGTTACAATCCACTGGAGGACTCCTCAATCCCTTTTTAAACACGGCTTACCTACCACCGTCATTTTACACACCGCATTTATGAACTACTAAATAACTGAGGTACCGTTAAGAAGGTACAAAAACAATAATGGGATAATTACCATTGTAAATAAATAATAATAATAATAATAATAATAATAATAATAATAATAATAATAATAATAATAATAAAAAAACCAAGAAAATATCACAACTTGTTTCTAATTATGAAGGTGTCGGCTTTCAACGATATGTTCAGTCTGTAGCATAGGCTATTGACTTTAATTTGCATTTTCAGGAATCATTTTATTTTTGAAAAAGTATGCATTATTGTGCTAGTATTTGTAATTAGTATAATTGTAGTATTTTGTCTATACTGTCCGTTTGTTTGAAACGATATGAAAATATAATTCACCACTTTTGAGGCTTCCACCACAGAGATGCACACTTCCAAATACCCAGTCTTAAATTTATTCTTAAACTGGGGCTGCATGGAGAGCTACCTCTTCCTCCATATGTCACATTACACTTTTACATATATGGAGGAGTGCTTATTGAGTTGTGATGAAATCTGGTCTGGATATACTTTAGCGCCTTGAGAATATACCTGAATCTGGGGGTTCATGAAGGCATCTGTCCATCTACCTGTATGTTAAATTGAAATGTTTACATGTGAATAAAGATGTATGTCATGGTGATTCTTTTAGGTTACTGATAGCTCTGCTTCTAAATGTACAGCTGTGGTAGGAGGTGAGTGTCATTGATATGCTTGTATTGCTTTGCAAGATTAAAGTTTTTTGTTTCTTTTTCTTTTCAAAATGGGAGTTAACTAGAGAATATACATTAAAGAGTAAACATTTACATAAACAATTCAAACTAACAAGCTATAACATATCAGATATAATATTAATGTTTAAGATGATTCATTCCACCTTTTTGGATATACTGCACTCAGTTTTTTGTGTTAGTTTTTTTTTTTCAACGCCTAAGATTGCATTCAAGAAAGATGTATTATGTGTCTCTAGAAGTACACAAAATTATTATTTATGTGCAACAAGTTTTCTGGAAATTTAGGACTAAAAATTGTTAACAGCATAAAGCTTGTTTTATAAAATAAGTGTAATTGTTTGTCGGTAAATGTTGTGTAAATGTGTGTATGTCTTTTAATCTATTAAAGAGTAAACACATATGCAATTTTAATTTAGCCCAGTGTGTCCTCTATTGACCATAGTGTGTAACTGCACATTCAATATCAAGCAGCATGCATAGCAGCAGTGGGCGCTGTCATGCCAAAGGTAAGTATCTGTGTTTATACAAGTTTCTTCTGCTATTGTGTAAATGGTTTTTGTTGACACAATGCTGTCAGCTTCTGTACAACTAAGAACAATCTGTGCCCTGCTAGTACATGTAGATCTCATGCAACCCAGTGACCTCCACAAACATGCTGCTCTTTGAAGGAAACCAGTACCCAAACTCGAACAACGAGAAACTTATTATAAGGAAACTCGTATGTTGTACAACAGTGGTTTCACGTAAAATAATAATAATAATAATAATAATAATAATAATAATAATAATAATAATAATAATAATAATAATAAAAAAAATCACAATTATATCTTAAACATTTACACAAAGACTTTAAACAAATCAATGTATTTATTTATTAATTTTAATTTTAATTAGTTTTGATGTTTGTTATTTGAATGACCTGAACACCCCTACCATCTAGTCAAAAGCAGAAATAACCAATCATGTCAGATTTTGCCAACTGGTGTGGCAGTTTTGTGATGTGGATTAGGTAGGGCTTTAGCTCACCAAACCAATTGCCTCCAGGTTATGGGCCTTCTTCACAAAGCTTTATATTTCAAAATGAATGTCAAACTATTGTATTCTTACTAAATCTTTTTTTTTTTTTTTTTTTTTTAAAGCACTCCCTTTTTTTAGGATGGTTTTCATTCCATTCTGATTACACAAACATAGTACAAGCATAATCCTATAATTGATTATTATAAGCAAGAAGCTTAAAATGTACTGTATACAGTGCCTATAGAAAGTTTGCACCCCCTTTCAAAATGTTCATCTTTTGTTGCCTTATAGGCTGGAATTAAAATGCATTAAAATACCCTACTCCACAACTTCCAAGTGAAAAAAATATTCTAGAAATTTGTATAAAATTAATAAAAAAAAAACAACTGAAATAGCTTGGTTAGATAAGTGTCCACTCCCCTTGTAATGGCATCTTAAATTAGCTCAGGTGTAACCAATCACCTTCAAAATCACACACCAAGTTAAATTGTAGTGAGTCACATGATTTCAGGATAAATTCAGCATTTCCTGTAGGTTCCCTCTGCTGGGTAGTGCATTTCAAAGCAAAGACTCAGCCATGAGCACCAAGGACAAAGTTGTTGAAAGGCACGGATCAGGGGATGGGTATAAAAAAATATTAAAGGCCTTGAATATCTCTTGGTGCACGGTCAAGATGATTATTAAGAATAGGAAGGTGTATGGCACCACTAAGACCATGCCTAGATCAGGCTGTCAAAAATGTTTGGCATGACTTGAAGATTGATGTCTGTCAATGCTCCCCAAGGAACTTAACAGAGCTTGAAGTTTTGTAAAGAAGAATGGTCAAATATTGCCATATCTAGGTGTGCAAAGTTGGTAGAGACCTATCCCAACAGACTCACAGCTGTAATTGCTGCCAAAGGTGCTTCCACCAAATATTAACTCAGGTGTGATGACTTATCGAATTATGATCTTTCAGTTTTGTATTTTTAATATATAATTTTTTTCTCAATAAAAACTTTTTTCCTCTTAACAGAGTATGGTGTGTAGATAACTGGAAAAAAAATCCCAATTTAAATGCATGAAACTCTGAGGCACTGAGAAGTTCAAGGTGGTGTAGACTTTCTATAGGCACTGTATCTGACAGGACCCAAAACATTTGCAGCCTGATCTATAAAAAAAAAATAAATACATAGAACAGACATTAGTGCATGCATGCGTCTAACCTGCATGCATTAAACTTTGCACACACAGTAATTATTATTTAGTATTGCCTTTAGTTCGATCTTCTGCACAACAAATCCCTCAGGTGTGTGGCTCCCTCTTCATTTGTATAACCCAGATGGTATAAAATTATCAAACAGTGCCCCTTCCCAACTTTTCAAAATGTACAACATGCCTTTGTCAAGGGAAAGTGTATTTGAAAACAAACAGTGGAGGTATTTATTTAGGCTTTTGATGTCATGGTAACCACACATTTATCTGCCTTTGAATTCAATGGCATTTATTATATAGCTAATGATGTAACAATCTACTGTTCATTTCTACTTAAACCTTCAGGTATCATGGTATCTAGTCTATTTATGCATTTATTTTCTTTTATTCATCTATAATGTACTTCATAAACTTTAGGTCATCCATGGTGTGTCTGTTCCTTGAAAAGTGCTGAACTACTGGTCCATTTACTTTTGTATTTCCTATATATATTTATGTATTTAGCAGACGCATTTATCCAAAGCATCTTACACATGTTACACTAATACAAAGTTACACTTCAATAATAATTAAAGTTATAATCTAAAATACAACATAGAGACACGGCAAGTGTAACAAGAACAACAATACATAGTGCCTGTGTTACTGTTACCCAATAGTACTGTTTGTGTGTCTTATAATGTGGCAGGGAAAACTCATCTTTAGCCATTTTATTTCACTAGTGGAATAACGCAGATTTTTCTTTCTTTTTTTTTAATCAGAGAATTTCATTTTTTATTATTGCAGAAAACAACTAGGAACCCTGGTTCTAACATTTTAATGTTGTTATTGTGAACCAGAAAGACCTGTTGGGAAGGACCTGATTTATTGTATTTTACTGAAATAAGGTGGGTATAACCTCATACAAGCACAGTCGATGTAATTCTGAAGTAATAAACAACATTCTACATGTACATGTTTCATACAGCATAAGCTTCAATTTGAAATTTGATTTATATTCATATTAATTGATATTAAACAATTATAAATGTTAAAAAGGCATTTTAAAGTTCTGTTAAACCTACTACTAATAACCCACTCCATAGGTCAGGATCTTGATGATCTTTTCTTACCAAAGCTGACCTAGAGTGTAGGTCTTTTTATCCACCACTGCTTACACATTAAGTACTGGATAGGACTTTACAACTTGTTTTTATTGTGAAGAATACAGAAAGGTATAAAAGGTTTCTTACATTTTTCAACACAGTATGCCTTTTTTGTGAATGTGTTTCTGATTCTGACTACTTTACACCTGATACACAACTCACTAAAATGATTGAGTTCAGGTTTCTGCAGTGCTCTGTTAAGGGTTCACCAGCACTAAGGATGGCCAGCTCAGATCTAGATTGATTTCTACTCTAGCATTTACACAAATCTGACATCCTGTATGCTTAATTAGTTAAGAGCCTAAATTATACACACTAAAGTTGGGACAGTATGTAGTGGTTAACAATCACATTGCTTCTAGTTCCACATTTGTACTTTTGAGTGTTCAAAGTTATGGAAGACACATTCTTAATTTATTGCATATTAGATAATTTGGCTTCAGACATATTTAACAATTGCATAGTATTACTAATAACAAAGTGTCTTGCTATAGCTAAGTAACAGAAACAGCAACCAATCTGCAATTCTGCTTTGAGAAATGACAGGCTCCAGAAGATGATGTAAATGATCTGACAAACACTACCAAGTGGCAACAAATACAACGAGGGCGTATTACTTACTGCAGTTTTTATGACAAGTTAAATGGTTAAACTAAGACAAATGTGTTAGCAGTTTTAGTGCAAGACCATGCATGAACATTGCTAAAGATTAAACCTTTTGACCTGCTCATTCCTTTAACTAAATTTTTGACATTTCTTAAATATTTCTGACAATATACAATTAAGCTACTGTATAACCTATATTAATCATACCGCCATATTGGAGTAAATAACAAATATTTGTGATCACAAAATTACTGGCATCTTTTCAGTTAAAGCCTGTGTAAGTTATTAGCCTTAATTGAGCTAGTTAAAGCACTATTCATCATTTTGAAACCACTACTTATCAACTTAGCAGTACTTTGGCTAACCTCAGAGCCCGCAGGCAAGGGCATCACACAGGCCTCTGAGCGGGCACCCGGAAACCCGGAACCTTGAGCACTAAAGCATAGCGCCGATACCGCTGTACAAAAGAGCCGGCTCCTTTGCAAGGAGTATCGGACTTATGTCTTCATGTATGTTTACGTCACCTACGAGCCCTACAGCTGCCTTCCCCTGTGCTCGCTACAATATTATAAAAAAAAAAAAAAACATTAGCTGTAAAACGCGCACACAATTGAAGCAAAGCAGTTTGTTCACTTTATCAAAACAAAGGAGTTGGATCTGGATGTGAGAAAACCACTCCAGTAACTAGTGCAGCAGGAGAATCGATAAAGAGCGTTGTAGAAAAACATGTAATCCACAATAATCAAGAAGCATTTGAAGACTAATTCAGCTGAAACGATGGAAAGAAGTGGACGTCCCAGGAAAATTACGACTGTAGCATGTACAATTGTTCGAGCAGCCCCCCCCCCCCCCCCCCCCAAAAAAAAAACCCATCATTACAGCCAAGGATTTAAAGAAACATCTGGCATAGCAATGCATGAAATAACTGTACAAAGTCATTTAACACAATGGCTTATACACGACCTCAATGTTAACCACATTTGACAACAATTCAATAATAAAAAAGCGTCTTAAATGATCTATTTAGTTAAGGCTGCCAATACTACTGTCTGCAACTGTATATGTAACCATGACAACTCCATGATTATGATCCCTATGGAACCATAGCAAGACTATAAACATCAACATGACTAGCCACAAACATTTGTAGAAATTATTATCAAACTATACTTCTATCTTATTGTTATAAACATTTTTTATTCAAAGTCACAATTGTAATATAACGTTTAAGTTACAGCTGTAATATCTTAAGCTGTTCTATTTTATTTGTCTTACTTTTCAAAAGAAATGTATTTTTTGACAGATCTTAAACCCAGCCACATAATATGAAATACAATTTCTCCGTTAGATCTCGTTAATACTTTTACACACACACACACACACACACACACACACACACACACACACACACCTACAAGTTGTGGTAAATTAATGTTTATTTGTACCGTAATTAAACAATGATACATGTATTTTATATTTACTGCAAAGGCTCTTATTAAGTCAAATAAAAAATAAACATTTACGACACAAAAAAACTGATAAATATAAAAAAATAATATACTAAAAATACGACTAACTTTCAATAAAAACGCAAACATAACTTTGACTAAATATTACGTCATAAAATGCCGAGATATGTTTTAGCCTATCCTCTCTTCGCATGGCGAAACCTACTCGTCACGTGACTCGTACGCTAACATGTCACATGACAGGGGGAGAGAAATTTGCCATGACACAGCTGCTACGTCTAGACGTCACTACGAGTGACGTTTGAGCCAGATAAGTATTTAGACCCCCACCAACAGCCT
This sequence comes from Polyodon spathula, assembly GCF_017654505.1. Classification (NCBI taxonomy): domain Eukaryota; kingdom Metazoa; phylum Chordata; class Actinopteri; order Acipenseriformes; family Polyodontidae; genus Polyodon; species Polyodon spathula. Next base: position 6,112,934 of record NC_054543.1, read on the forward strand.
CTGCCCCGTCTTGAGTGTCAGCCGGGAGCAACGAAGGGAAGCGTGTTTGCTAGACGTTGAACTACACAGGTAATATTTGAAACGGATGAAAGAACGGGGTACATTATTAGACGTAGCCGTTGACACAAAACGCCACAAGGAATACTAATTTAAAGATGCGCGGTTAGTACAGCGTACGTCATGCTTGTTTGGTATCTACAGAGTGGAAAACCAACATCATATAACCGAGTACCATACTTGTCAATTAAGGTGTTAGTTGTGTCTGCCTAATCAGATTTCGCACCAGTGGCTCAGTTTACATTTCTGATGCTTGGTTGGTGTTGAGTATGACTTGCGTTTTTGTGCAGCAGTTTTTTTTTTTTTCTTCCGTGAAACAGATGATTCAGCCAGCTTAACTAAACCGCATGAAAGAATGATGTAACGAGACTTCACTGTTGCGCTCGGTAATATATTCAGTAAACTACAAAAACAGATAGTGTTGCCTTATCACTACTAGGTATAACATTGTCAGATTTCTTGATGCGTTTTCGTTTTTGTTATGAATTTAATTTAAGCAGTCGCTGTATTTGGCGGTGCAGCATTAATATCTAGAAAAATACATTCGCAGGGTCCAAAGCTAGGTGTGTGCTGTATGTGTTAGTTTGTGAGGTGAGCGCGCAGCAACGTGACACGTCGCTGGTCACGGCAAAAGTATAGGTCCTACGTCTGTCCCTTATGAGACGTGGGTAAACGCTGTATCGCCCAAATTAGAAGTAGGTTAACGCTGTTTACCTGCTTATACCCTCGACTACACCACTGATTTCTACATGCTCTGGCTCAATCACGCACCTTTCCAAGCTTAATCATTCGCAGTCTAATGTTTTGTTTTACACTGAGCGACCATTCTGGTATTATCACTTTTCAGTGATCCAATTTGTCTGAAAATAAAGTTGTAGTATGTTTCTGAATTTGTACCTGTGATTATTTCTTGTTAATGTCTGTAGTTGTTGCTTTTTAGTATAACTAATCATAACTGCAATTACTGCAACATAATTAAGTGAACAAAATATCATTGTAATTTCAGCAGTACAATATGCTGCTGTAATTATTGATCCCCAGCTCTGGTCCTTGGGTTGGTTTATTAAAGTATATGTGGATCAGAGAAACCTTGAAACACGTAGTGCCCTTGTCAGCTGCATGTGTGCAACTTGTCACAGTAATTATGTAATGTCCTTATAATTTAACTCCCCAAAATAAGAGATACATTCCAGCCTTGTTTAAGGTCAATAGTAATCTTTGGACAAACAGTTTATTTGTTTTGGGAATTGCATTTGTCAGTTTGTTCTATGATATTTTGATTTCCAGGTTCATATCATACTGCAGGGTAGTGGGACTGTTAGATATTTGAGTTGTAAATCTCGTAACCTTGACTGTGCTAAAAATCCAGATGGTAGTATTCTGAATGCAATTCAGCACCCTCATTGTATTTTGCTTGAATAAGAAATGCCATGTTATCACATTGCTCTGTGTGGGGGCCCTCCCCCTCATTGTTTTTAGCTAAGTAGCTGAGTTTTCTAAACAGGTTTACACAGCAGCAGCAGCCGATATCTGTTTTTGTAATTGTTTGTTTTAAACTAAAGGTGTAGTCATATCTTCTAGGTGACACTCATGGCTCCTGTATGTGTTAAAGTAAACCAGGTGGCTGAAATAAAAACTAAATGCTGTTAGTAATACTTTTATTTCCCCCTCTAGAAACGCTCTTCAAAAAACAGCCCTGCAAAGATGTTTTCCAAGCTAAGTGCTTGTGTGAACTTGGCCACGCCAGTGCTCGGCCACCAAGTGCACATGGTGATCCGTCCTGCATCGACGGCTGCCTCGAAGCTTAAGAATATGGAGAAATCCTTATCTGCAGAGGAGGTGTTTGCTCGGGAGGAAAAATATGGTGCCCACAATTACCACCCGCTGCCTGTGGCTCTGGAGCGTGGTGAAGGTACGTAATTGTTTAACCCAAGTAAGGCTGGAATTGTCTTGGTATTTTCTTTGGTAAATAAGATGCGCAGCAGAGTTTCAACAGTACTGCTTGGATTGCTTTACCACCAAGTATGTAACCAGTGCTTAAAAAAAAAAAAAAAAAAAAAAAAAAAAAAAATCCTAACATTAATGACATACATTCAGTAATTTGCTGCTGCTCCTGTGTGCCTTCCAGACTATGGGTGTGGTGAAGCCCATTTACCATGTCCCAGCACTAGAATTCTGATCCTTTCACCATTCATTTTGAGTTAAGGGTCATGGAACCGCACTTTACCACCCAAACAAGCTTCCAAAGGCTCAGGTGTGATCCTAGGACTTGTGAAACAGAAAGGAAATGTGGCTTAAAGGATAGTAAAACAACAAAGTACCTGTTGAGAGTTTTATGCTACGGTACTACGCGGTAACAAATGAAAATAATTGTGATAATTATATCTTCTCTAGGTGTCACCAAAGGGACGATCTGTAATGTTACTTTTTTCATTGCAGGAATTTATGTGTGGGATGTTGAAGGCAGAAGGTATTTTGACTTTCTGAGTGCTTACAGTGCAGTGAACCAAGGTCACTGCCATCCAAAGATCGTTGCAGCTCTGACCTCACAGGCCACAAGACTTGCACTGACTTCGCGAGCATTTTACAATAATGTGCTGGGGGAGTACGAGGAGTACATCACCAGTCTCTTCAAATACAACAAAGTGCTGCCAATGAATACAGGTATAATAACCTCTCAACCAGTAGCATTTTAAGCCATTTCAATTTTTAAACTAAAATATAGTGGTAAATACATTTCAGTTGTTGGTTGCTTGCAGAACATAATACAGTTTGACATGCGAAGGCTAAACTTAAAGATGGTTTTTGTAGCAGGCTTGAATTGTTGGTCAATATGTTTGTTACGAATAGACTGCATCCATAAGTTCAGATATCCTAAATCATAAGGTAAAACTAATCACCTGAGTTTTAAGTAAGTTGTTGTTTTTTTTTTTTCCTCAGGTGTAGAAGCAGGAGAAACTGCTTGCAAGCTGGCCCGCAAATGGGCATACACTGTCAAGGGAATTCCAAAGTACAAAGCAAAAATTATCTTTGCACGTAGGTTGAAAAACGAGATCTCTCCTAGTACCATTATGTTTGTGTGTTGGATTATGTTGGTGTCCCAGAAGGTTGTATTACCCCATCAGCATATTGTGTAACTTTGGAAGAAACTATTTAATTTATTTTTGTTTGAATGTATCAGTTCAGTGTTTGGACTTTGATCTGTGGAGTAGACTTTTTGTTTTGTTTTACAGATGGTAATTTCTGGGGGAGGACATTAGCTGCTATCTCCAGTTCCTCAGATCCCAGTAGTTATGATGGATTTGGTCCATTCATGCCTGGCTTTGAGATTATTCCATACAATGACATACCAGCTCTGGAGGTACAGCAATAAAGTGTCACATTTCCTAGATGTTCATTTTTCTAGCATTACTCAAATGCATTGTGCATAATGTATTTGAGAAGGGAAGATACAATGTTAAATATTGCAAAAGCATCTATAAAGAGTCATTTACAGGGGGTGGCCTGTTCAAGTACTGCTTTACTTCAGTGGAAGACTAGGAACCCCCCAGATGCAACAAATAAGCCATGAAATAACCATTCTGGTTTTGACATTATCACAATAATACTGTCCACAGCAGAATTTCTGCTCCCTATTTCTGGCAAAAGTCAGTAGTCCTTGGTAATTCCATCTGCATTGGATGGCATTGCTGTATTATGCCTATTGATGTGGATATTTTGTACAAATGTGCACAAGCCAACAAGCAAGGAATTTATGGTTCCAAAACGCAAAAAAAACATTTTGCTTTGAAACTTAGTAGATTGGAATTAATTTTTTTATATGAAGTGCTTTGACTGTTAAAGGCATAAGTCCAAGATCATTAGATTGCAAAATGGATTAATGCACTTGGAAGTCGGAGTGATTGACTGCAAATAAAAACAATGCTGTGCCTTCATATCTGAACAGCGTGCACTTCAGGATCAGAATGTTGCAGCATTCATGGTGGAACCCATTCAGGGTGAAGCGGGAGTGCTTGTTCCTGATGAAGGCTACTTGACCAAAGTGAGAGAGCTGTGCACCATACACAATGTAAGTATATTTTCACTCAAAACTGCTGTCCTCTATTGATGAATAGGAAAGAACAAGAGTGTTGTGAAAACAAAGGGGCATTATGTATATGTACAACCTAATGTTATCATGGTGCACTTGTATTCTTGAAAACAAGAGGCCACAAAAATACTAGTAATCTATACACACTGTCTGAATGGCAAGCAGATGGTAGTGTGGTGTGTATTGGTGGATTATTCTGCTGACCATGTGGTCTGTTTTAAGGTAAGGAAAGCTCTTGCATTTAATCATGCACTTTCCTACTTCTGCAGGCATTGGATGCTCACACTGCCATCTTGTGGTCAGATGTGAAGTGTGACAGTGGCAACACTGCTGTCATCCAGGGTGTCCATCTGTGTGCTGGTAATAAAGCTAGGCTGTTTTAGCTTTTTATATAAAGGCCTTTTCTGTATAAATATTTGATGGCTTCTTAATATGTGTGTCCTTTTTTATCAACTAAATATAGGACCGTATAAAAAGGTGGACTGCTTAATTCTCCTCAATTTTCAGGTCCTGCTCATTGCGGATGAGGTACAGACTGGGTTGGCTAGGACTGGCCGGAGACTGGCGGTTGACCATGAAAGCGTCAGGCCTGATATTGTTATGCTAGGCAAGGCTTTGTCAGGAGGAGCTTATCCAGTAAGTAGTTGAACACAGTTCTAGTCTATGTGGCTACACCACCCAAAATATGTGTAAAATGAAAGTGTTTTTAGTTTAAGTACTAGGAGATCTGCGATTGCAAAATATATTCCCAAATATGTTTGTAATCCAAATCTTTGTTTGCTCCATTAAGCTTTTTCTTTTAAATACAGGTCTCTGCAGTGCTGTGTGATGATGAGGTCATGTTGACTATTAAGCCTGGTGAACACGGCTCTACTTACGGAGGAAACCCATTGGCATGCCGGGTAGCTATTGCTGCTCTTGAGGTATGTGTTTTATCCATCTGTCTGGATCTATATAAAGTTTCAGTAGTTTATTAACCTATCATAGGACATGACCTAAAGTGTTTATTTTTAAAATGTATTGCCTTGATTTTATTACAGAATTAAGAGCATGACATGGGTATAGGTTAACGGCATTTATTATTCAGATACAACCAATAGTGATCCAAAGCAGTTATTGCAACATCTGTTTCTAGACTAAATATACAAGTCTATTGGTCATCTATATCGGAATAGTGTGATCAATATACCTCAGATATAGGAAACCCTCTCGGGTCAGGATGGCAATGTCATCAAAAGATTTAAATCCCAAGGTGACTCTTTGTCCAGATCCCAGGTAGTCTTAATGTTCACTGACCACTTTATTCGGCTTGCATATTATGCATGTTCTAAGCTAATTGGTTGCGTTGTCTGGGCCTATGATAAGCCCTGGTGCTGTACGGAATCGTATTTCTACAATTGCCACATATAGAAAAGCTTGCTTTTGCCAGTTCTTCTCTGCATACAATTTACAGGACTCTCACTGGTTACATTTCCCACAGTTTGAGCAGTTTTAAAACAGTTATTAAGCAGCAAGGTTTTAAGATGCTCTTTACCTTGAATTTTTGTCTAGCATACAGAGTAACAAATCTCTCTCTGATCTGTACCCCCACCTGTTCCCAGCACACTCCAGCTTGCACAGATTCTTTTTTGCACATTCGTTCAAATTAACCGTTCAGTCTCTCTTAAGGACTAAAATGTGACTGAGTAAGTTGAGCATTGCAAATCCAAACACAGTAGAGGCTTTCAAGACCAGGGAGAGTAACAGGAAGGTAAATCAATTCATCTGTTTTGAAATATCTTTAAATCGCAGGTTCTTGAAAAAGAAAAGCTGGCTGAAAATTCAGAAAAGATGGGAAAAATCCTTCGATCAGAGTTGATGAAACTGCCCAGCGACATTGTAATGACTGTTAGAGGGAAAGGATTGCTGAACGCCATAGTCATCAAGGAAACCAAAGGTACTGGTATATTTCTGAATGGACTTCCTTCAATGAAAACATTACCCCACAGTTTTCAGGTTGCTTGACTGAATGTGAATATCCTTCACCAGGATATATGCAACTTGGTTTCCAGTGAAGACCATTGCCTTGTGCTCAGCTTTACAGCTGTTGTAGCTTGTATTTATCTTTATTGAACTAGGAGTTCTGCTGCAGACACATTTAATGGCTTAGTATTGCTGTGGCTATACATAGGCCTCTTGTTTTCCCACCAGACCACACTGCTGTAGGTAAAAAGTCAATCTGAATTCTGCTACATAAAGTGCAAGTTTAAAAAAAGTTAACATTATTATATAAATATTAACCGCAACTTTTTTTTTTTTTGTATATTGTTAGGCTACGATGCCTGGAAGGTATGCCTGCGCTTGCGTGATAATGGACTCCTGGCAAAGCCCACTCACGGGGACATCATTAGACTGGCACCGCCGCTTGTGATCAAGGAGGATCAAGTGCAAGAGTGCGCTGAAATCATTCAGAAGACAATCTTGTCGTTTTAGACTTTACTTGCTTATAGGTCACTTTTTTGTCTTGATTTCTTTGGTTGCTGTAGTTGTATTACTTAAAAGCCTCCCCAAACAGTTTATTTAAATATATTATGTGATTATATGCGTTAAATGTATACACAGTGTGATCTTTCTAAACCCTTACCAAACAAACCCAACAACGTACACAAGCCGTTGTAAGCAAACTAAATTTACGTTTGTTTTTTCATTTTTTTTAACGAAATGGCAATTTGAGCACATGTGTTCAGCTTTCCTGGTAATGTTTGACCCCTATAAACATGCATTGCATTTATCATGATCAATATATGCAAAGCCTTTGAAATGGTATTTGCAGGATATGATATTTAAAACATCACTGCACAGCCATTGGGTATATTTTAGGGATTCTAAAGTTTGTCACAGGTGAAATTGGGTTGAACCCTAATTCTTAATGTCATTTGGGGATTTAACATGTAAGGCTTAAGATCAGAAATCCTAGACTGCAATGGTCTTTTGGTGATGTTTCACTACTATTACTGGGTTTAGTAAAGTTGAGGGAGCTGAACACTGCTGTATTTCCTTTTAGCTTTTTTTTTTTTTTTTTTTTTTTTTTTTGAGAAACTTGAAAGATATTGCGAGTCCTATTGGCAAAGGTGTGACTTTAGCACGCTATTTCTTAGGTAAAAACGTTATTTAAATATATGGCTAGTCTGAGCACACGTTGAATACACAAGGAAATGTTTTACTGGCATTTCAAACCTTTTAATGTTTTTTTTGATTTAGTGATTCAAGAGAATGGCTAGATATCTGGGAGATGTCAGTTCAGTGAGAGTGAATTTCAACATATTGGCATTTATTTATGATTCTGGATTTTGAACCTCTTTAAGAAATTAATTTTGCCAATGCTTGTTGCTACTGTAAAATGTAGTACTGTTTCAAAGGAATTCTCCAGCGAGTCTGGTTAACATCTGTATTTAACTTTGTTGTCTGAGGCTAGTTCTGGTGTGCTTTATTTATTTTATTTGTTTTGTATGTGTATTTTGCATAATTTAACAGTTCAAAATTGCTAAAGAATTAATGTTAAATTAAAGAGTGTTATTCTCTGAATAAATGTGTGCTTTTATCTGTTTGTTTTGGTTTGAACATACTGTACATTTAGGCTATAAGTGTAATGATCTTATCCTTGGCCAGACACTTGTGGTGGTTTATTTAACTTTTTTCTCCCCTCTTCGACCTAAACAGCAGGTGGCTCCAGTAAACCTTATCCTGCAAACCTGTATAACTCAAATTTCAACTACAGTGCTGTACCTAATTCGGTGAGGAAACACATTTAGATGAATAGATGAGATAGGAATGCCTGTATAAATACTCATTAATTCCTTGTTGGAATGGTAAAAAAAAGTTATATCTAGGTTTCCCCTTTTCAGCGTGTATTTTTCATGGGCTTAGAGGGTACTGTAATAAATTATTCTCCTTTTTAGAATAACATTTATGAATAAACTCTGGTTGTTTTATTCAGGATCATGAAACCAGTTAATTGTGCAACAGGTTACAGCCTTTTTAAAATTTGTATGACTTAATCTGAGAATTGCTTGTTCTATTATACAGGTATTGGGTCACCACCTCTGTCAGGACATGTCAGTTCAGCTGGTCAGAAACGACTTAAACTAAAAGTGCAAAACCTATTGTAAAATTAACATGTTTCCTAGGGTTTTAATGAAGAGCCCCAGTCAAATCTGTACTTCAAGGTATTTTGTGATCCCCTGATTAAATATAAATGTAGAAAAGGGAGTAGTTCCCTTAATGCTTTCAATTAACTTATGTAACTCTGTGCTATTTGTATTCCACCTGCAAAATGTAGTTGTCCTTTGAATAGGGTGGCTTGGTATCATGGTAAAAAAGCTAAATGAATAAAAAGTATCTGTGGTTAAAACCAGTAGGTGGCAGAGTTGCCCTGGCTCAGTTTTTCTTCTCATGGACTGAAGGAAGAGAGGACAAAAACTGACATCTGAGTAACCTGAAGAGAACCGAATTGTTGTTTGCAGACAGGAACAAGCTTGCCAAATTCAGGAAAGAGGTCAGCTGCAGGGGAAATACTTCAATTCTTTCTGATTGGTTCCCAAAAAACAGCTGGAAAGTTCATTCAGATAATTGGCTTTGGTATTTATTTATTTTTTATTTTGTCTTGTCTGTACCAGAGTTTCCTTAAGTGTGACACAGGTTTTTGCCTTCAACCTATGGATGAAAATTGTAAGACTTCAAGCATTGTGTAATTGCCATCCACATACTTTTGATGAGCTGTGTGAACTGATAAGAACTTGGCTGAAATGGACTACAACAAAATATGCAATTTTCTTAATTTACAGGAATAAAAACCATGAGAACAAAAGAAACTTGAATAAACCAGATACGATTGGGGAGAGGTCAGTTGTGGCTGCTTTAAACACTGATTCAAGGTAATAATGAAAATGCCATAGCTGGCCAGGTTATATCTAACTATTTTGGAAGTAGCTGCTCCCAGGGTTTAACAGTAGCATGTATGGATCCACACTCTCCAAGCTTCGTTTTGAAAGCTTATCTGTGATGATTTTTTTTTTTTTGTGTAGGTAAACAGATCAAACAAGTACTAATGTAAGACACAGAGAAACAAAGTAGCACTGATACTAGGATACAGGAGTCTCAATTTGGTCCTCAGCAGACATTTGCTTGGCAAGAGGTTTAGGACTAAACTTCAATGAGAAGGTCAGCATTGACGTGCACAGGGGGCGCTTCATAGGGAAGCATGCGTACCACTCAAGCCAGAACTACAACCAGCTGTAAAAACTCTTGAAAAACCAAACTGGGACAAAAAAATGTTCTTTGCTTCTAGACACAATGGATCTGATTCAGATTAGACCAATTGCTATAGAACCCTTTTCTTGTTTCTCCCGAGACATGGAAAAAGTTTGTTGAAAATGTTGTGCAGATAAAGGGGACAACATGGTCATCACGTTGATAGTACTGGAAACTCAGATACAAGCAAGTTACACTAATAAGGGTTTACTGAAATAGCAGTATCCCACGGCTATCCGTGGTTAATACTGTAGCCGGGTTTGATTTTTATTGGTTCAGAATGGACTAAAGGAAATACAAAATACAAAATAAACTAGAAAAAATCTAAATCCTGACTTACCATTACCATGATATCTGTAAAGCAAGAACCAGTGAGATTTATAAAAGAAAATGACAAACTGGAATGAAACCTCCCTGGCTTACTGTAAACATCACAGTAGATAGAGGCACAGTTTAAAAACTTCAGAATTTGTGTTTTTTTCCCTTTCTTGCTTTCTTTTTGAAGAACTGGGCTCAATGTCAAGGGAAGTGATGTATAGCCCTGTAATGTGTTCAGGTCCATTATTGCTAAAAATTAGTTTGTCATTGATGTACCTCAAGGTCATTTAGACTTCCAGTCTGTTTGCCCTGTGAAACAAGGCCATTAAAGCACTTAAGTGTTTAACTTATAAACCTACTTCAAATGTTTGATCTTGCAGTGAATATAGTAACTATTGATCCCCCCCCCTTTCTTTACTATTTAAAGCTGCAGTATCCCATTATTATGTTCGATTTTAAATCAAAGCATTAATCCTGGGTTTTACTACTTTCTTTTATACTCTTCTGTTTACGCCTTAATAAAAAGAAAGCAGGTTGTCCAGTTTAAATGTGTTTCTTAAAGGTAAGATGTTGGTTTGCAAGGTGCCTTCTTCATTGAAACCTTCTAGCTACTACCTGCAGCACCAGGAGGTTATGGGTGTCTGGAAATAGTTGCAGAACTAATATCATACAAATATAAAATGCTGTTTATACAACATTTCAGAATGACTTTCCTTCAAGCTCAGCCATGCAGTATAATCTGGAACAGTGCAATGTACCTTTCCATTCTTTAGTTAGATTTCTATGATTCCAAAATTGGATCTGGTAAAAAAATAAATAACCACGCACCAGCGTCAAATATGAAAGTTATTCAGTGCTAGATCTCTCAATTTATTGTATAAACCATATTTCAAAAGTGTATGGGATACTAGCTCTTTAATGAAAGCTCCAAAAGCAGGCTAGCGTCCTGGGAGTGTTCGTATGTGTTTGATCCTCTTGTTAGCCTGCTGAGATTTGGGTGTTTGCAGGCCAGTGGTTGTGGAAGAATAAGGTTTTTCACATGTCGAGAGTGGATTAATGAGAGAGGTTAGCTCCAGAGCCTAATGGTTATAAATACCAAGCAGTTATGCTCGTTCATGACTGTCACGATGCTAAGTGCAGAGTACATCTGGCTGGATTTAAACATAAACAAATCTAAAGTATGTTATTTATAAAGAAGGCCCGCTGTTCATCCTTGGGTGATTAACAGTAAAGGAACATTGTGTTATTCTCTGTTTTTTTTTTTTTTCATTAACTATGTCATGTTAACAAAAACATTCCCTTTTATTTCAGTCTGATTTTGCCAAGCAACCCATTAGTTGGAAAGTACTTTAAAAGGATTCTGATAGACTTTTAAATACTTACTGATTTTCTCCTAATTGGTACATTCAAGCCAAACAGCCCTTAAGATTTAAAAGGGTATACACAGATTTAAGAGATGTTTTGTTTAATGAGGGGACTCATATTGACTTTTCACTCCTAACTGTACATCTCCACCCTGCTAGTTCTTTCCCCCTGCTGTAATTTAAAATAAACGTACTTACAGAGTTCATGAATTGTAAAGGTCTTTCATATCTACCTGCATTTTAGCATGAACCTGATCTCCTTCCTCTGCAGTCTCAAAGTGGAATTGTATCAGGACAGGATGAAACCCACTGGAGGGCCTGATAGATCTCTATTTATTATTTCAATTCAAGCAGCCAAATTTGGAGCTCAGATGTAATGTGCTATGGGAAAGTTTAGTGAATAGTCAAATTGGCAACAGTGGACATAACTGTAATTTATTATTTTTTTTTAAATTTAAAGCAAGAGTTTTAAGTGTGTGCAGTAAGAGCGCAAAGACTGTAAAGAGCCACCTGGCGCAGTATGTTGACATGTCCCCACCTATAGTTAACACTCGATATTTCATTGCAGCCAAGTTTGAAGCTCTTTGACTGCCAAAAAGAGAAATGCTCATGTAGAGAAATTTGTCATTTGAAATGCATTACAGCCCCAGGAGCCAAGGATCCTATTTAGTCAAATTGTTTATAGGATATATCTTTAACCACTAACAATTACAATCTTGTGCAGTGATTCACTTTGCTGCATCAGGGCCAGAAAAAGGAACTCCTGATTCCAGTTGAACAACTGGATGTTATGATGGCTGTGGATGAATCAAACACTGTTGAGGAGAGGGTTCATGTGTAACCTTCCTAATAATGACATCATCCTTTTCATGGGGTTGGAAAATGTAACCCTTGATGAGAATTTGCAGTACAGAAAGGGTTAAAGCACTGTCTGAACAGTTGTATTCTCAAAGAATGATTTTTTGTCTTCACAATAAAAAAAACAACAACAAAAAAAACATTATTGGCAAACTCACCCTGCGCTGAATCAATAACTTATTACAATTTGAACAGCCTGGTATTGATTGCTGCTCTTTATAAAACAGATCTAGCTCTCCTCTCAAAACAAACAAACAAACACAACCAAATAGCAGCTAGCTATGTGTTTTTTTTTACATCAAGCTAGTCTTACGTATGTGAAACAATGCCTTCATTGAAATCGGTACTAAGAAAGCAGGCACTTAAAAATAAGAATCATCATTTGTCCCACCATTGCCTTGAAAACAGATCACGTCTGCTTTTGTGAGGGATCCAAAGGCAGGTGTTTATGAGTGGCTTTTGCCTTTCTCCCACCACTATTAGAAGACACTTTGTCTTCTGTGGTTTTGAATTCAGCCATGCTCCTATTCTTTGAAAGAAGACTGTGTTTAGCACAACATGTGCTTCTTTATTTAAGGGCACTTTCCTAGAACCTAAGGCAGGGTTTGGATCAAGTCTATGATTGGAGTAAAGAATGCTTTACAGATGGCTATTTAAAATGCACTGGTCTACATTTAGTGAGTCATAGCTTGAAAACAATTCACTATATGCTTTTCTCAAATTTTTGGTTATTTTCTAGAAAACTAAAATATATACAGTATTTTTTAGCAACAATGTCACACTGAGAAGAGTCCTTCATGATGTCCTTGGATATTCTGGTTGCTAGGATTGCTTGGAAGACTGTTCCAATAAGATGTAAAAGTTGTGTTCTAATGGTAATCGTGGCTTAACAGAGGGAGCTCAACCAGTGCCCAAGCATGCTGTTAAGGTGGTGGCATTCTGTGAAGGGTCTGCTTTGAATGAGACACCCCTCTCCTATCGACATTAATGGTCCCATAACATCTTCCTGGGAATAGCAGCTGTAGTAACCCTATTGGTGTGGTTGAATTCTCTATAGCTTGAATTCTCTACAATGCTCTAGCTGTTTCTGCCTAAATCATTGTTTACTTGGCTTAATAAATAATGTCCTTTTTAATCACAGGCTTTGCTTCTGAAAAGACTCAAAAAAGCTGAATTACTGAGGGACGCGCTTTCGGCATTTTTGCCCCCTCTGCAACTGTGACAACAGTGAGTTAGTAAACAGAAAATATCTAGAAAAATCACAGTGCCACACCCTTCACACTTTAGGGGGCCTTTGAAAAGACTAAACACCTGAAAATTTGCCTAAATGCTTATGAAATTCCTTCTGGTCACAAAAGTTTTGAAAAGTTTAATTATTAAAAAAAAAAAAAAATGTAAAGCTTTGATCTATCCTGGTCAAACAAGAGACTTATTCCACAAATGAGTTATACATTTGGCATCTTAACTACAGCACTGGTATCCACAGCAACCACAAAAACAATCTGACTGTGGCAGGCTGGCGAGTGGATAGAGGCCCAGAGACAGACTGCAGTTCAAAAAAATAACTATTTTATTATAAATAAACACAAAAATGAAAGGGCACAAGGGCCAAAACAAAGCAATTTAAACACAAAAAAGATAAAAAGCAAAACTTACAAAAATAACAGTTTCCAGGCTGGGCAATGCCTTCACTGGACTCAAACTTTCTAAACAACCCCAAAAAAAACCAACCTGCTTCCTCAGCTCCCTCTCCCAAATGAGAAGCAGAGGCCTCCTTTTATATCAGGTGGCTGGGCGCTGATTGATCGTTGCAACCTAATCAACTAATCAACCCCAGCCACCTGAACATAATAAACCCAGGCAGGTAGGGGAAGTTAACCCCATCCCTGCCAATCTTAAAGGGCAGAGCTTTGCTCTGCCACACACCTCCCCCCATGTACAAAGTACACTGGCCGCAATCGGCCAACTCCCCCCTTCCCCCCCACCCCCCTCCCCCCAAGAGTCCAATTATGTCCCTTGGGTGGGCTGTTATGGTGGGTGGTGGTGGGCGGGGTTGATGTCGGAGCCCCCAAGCCTTCTTTGGTTGAGGGGGCCCCGAATCTCCAAGGTAGAATCTACAGTAAAAGAGGCGGCACAGCGGCCCGGCTCCCTCTGGTGAGAACAGGCGGCCCGGCTCCCTCTGGTGGCGCAATGGCGGCGGCCCGGCTCCCTCTGGTGGCGGAGGCGGCGGCCCGGCTCCCTCTGGTGGCGGAGGCGGCGGCCCGGCTCCCTCTGGTGGCATGAGGCGGACCCCGCTGCTGTGCCGAGGGAGACACGGTGTGGCCGCCGCCGCGTCCCGAAACGCCGGGCCGAGGGATAGACCACCGCCTCCGCCGCTTGACGCCGGGCCGATGTGATTATACGCAGCCGCCTCCGCCGAGGAGGGAGTCCCCGAGGGAACTCCGCCGAACTCAGGCCGAGGAGGGAGGCCCGGACTCCGCCTCTTCGGCACCGAGGAGGGAGAGCCCAAGACTCTCGCCGCGCCCGCCGAGGAGGGAGATCCCGACTCTCTCTCCGCCGCCTGCCACCGAGGAGGGAAGGCCCCCAGGCTCTCGTCGACTCCTGAGGGAGAGCCGGCTCTCCCCGAGGAGGGAGAGCCCGCCCCTTCTCTGGCTCTGGGAGCGGAGGCGGCTCCTCCTCCCTCTCTGGCTCTGGGAGCGGCGGCGGCTCCTCCCTCTCGGGCTCTGAGAGCGGCGGCGGCTCCTCCCTCTATTTGGCAGCGGCTTTATCCTCCTCCCTCTCGGGCTCCATGATATGCGTTTCTGAAAGAAGCTGTGACTCCTCCTCCCTCTCTGGCTCTGGGACGACGGTGCTCCTCACCCCTCTCTGGCTCTGGGAGCGACGGAAGCTCCTCACCCCTCTCTGGCTCTGGGAGTGATCTCTGGCTCTGGGAGCGACGGCAAACTCCTCCCTCTCTGGCTCTGGGAGCGACGGCAATCTTCCTCCCTCTTGGCTCATATAGCGGTATAAAATCCTCCTCCCTCTCTGGCTCTGGGAGCGACGGCAGCCCTCCTCTCTGGCTCTACAGCAGATCCTCCTCCCTCTCTGGCTCTGGGAACGGCTCCTAATCACTCTCCTCTGGGAGCGACGGCAGACTCCCTCTCTGGCTCTGTAGAGACCCCTCTTTGGCTCCAGCGATGCAGGTCCTCACCCCTCTCTGGCTCTGGGAGCGACGGCAGATCCTCCTCCCTCCCTGGCTCTGGGAGCGACGAAAGATACTGCTCCCTCTCTGGCTCTGGGAGCGACAGGCCCTCTCTGGCTCTGGGAGCAGAAAAGCTCCTCCTCCCTCTCTGGCTCTGGGGCGACGGGGTCCTAACCCCTCTCTGCTCTGGGAGCGACGGAGGCTCCTCCTCCCTCTCTGGCTCTGAGCGACGGCAGATCCTCCTCCCTCTCTGGCTCTGGGAGCGACGGCAGATCCTCCTCCCTCTCTGGCTCTGGAAGAGAATCAGGGTCCTACCTCCCTCTCTGGCTCTGGGAGCGACGGCAGATCCTCCTCCCTCTCTGGCTCTGGGAAATGAGTCCTTACCCCACTCTGGCTACGGAAAGGAGGTTAGCAGAAAAAAGTAAGTGACCGGAGATCTCCCATGTCTACTGCCAGGTAATTAACCACCATGAGGGCAACCTCTGGGAAGGAGGCTGGGTGGTGCTTGTTCCTCCCACTGTTCCCACCTCTCCCCATCTCGACGCCACAGCGTGTTGATAACTATGGGGAGATCGTGGACGAGGTCTGCCTCAGGGTGCATCAACCAGTCCCAGATCTCCTGGGACGGTGGTGAAGGTGGTGGTGCTGGAGGTAGTGGGGTGGCCCCTGATGCCCGGGGTGAACACGGCACCTCTTCCTGGGCCTGGTTGTAGGGGCATCCTGCCCAGTTGTGGCCGTCCTCCTCACACCGGCCACACCAGTTTGCCGGTGGCACATCTGGGCAGGACCGCCAACGATGGTCCTCCTTCCCACACCAGGAACACCAGGGGAAGAGGCTGGCCGGGTCCTCCAGCGGTGGCTGCAGCAGCTTACATTTCTTCAGCTGCTGCTTGTCCTGCCTTTTCCACTGTCTGCTCTTCTTTCCCATTTTTTTTTTCTCAAAAAAAAAAAATAAATACTGCTCTGAGCCGCTAGGTGGGCTATCTAAACACCAAATGTGGCAGGCTGGTGAGTGGATAGAGCCCAGAGACAGACTGCAGTTCAAAAAAAATAACTATTTTTATTATAAATAAACACAAAAATGAAAGGGCACAGGGCCAAAACAAAGCAATTTAAACACAAAAAAAAGATAAAAAGCAAAACTTACAAAAAATAAAGTTTCCAGGCTGGGCATGCCTTCACTGGGTCAAACTTTCTAAACAACCCCAAAAAAAAAACCAACCTGCTTCCTCAGCTCCCTCTCTCCCAAATGAGAAGCAGAGGCCTCCTTTTATATCAGGTGGCTGGGCGCTGATTGATCGTTAATTAACCTAATCAACTAATCAACCCCAGCCACCTGAACATAATAAACCCAGGCAGGTAGGGGAAGTTAACCCCATCCCTGCCAATGTGTAAAGGGCAGAGCTTTGCTCTGCCACACTGACACTGTGCATTATCGGCACGTTTAACAATAACATTGCATATTATTTTCCTCCCCCCGCTGGCATAACTACGCCAGACCGAAGGTGTTATAATCACTTAACGTGTTTATTTACCCATGTGTCTTCACACATTAGCAGAATCTCAGACAAGCAGGCAGGCCGCTCAGATGGTGCAAGGCTGAAGCGTGCACAGATTCCTCAGACGCAGTGTGGAACAAACTGCTCACATTCTCTGACAGGCCAAACTTTGTAGGCATACAAAAATCCATGGGACTGTTATAATTGGGGTTTCCATGGTGAACAAGAAAACATCTATCGAAAATTCCAAGATCTGCCTATGCTGCCTTCTTCTAATGGTGAGCAAACAAGAGCTTTTCTTAAATGAGCCGGCAGGCCCCCCTTTTTTAATGCACAGCCCCTTATAAAAGTTTTCTACAGTAAAAGTATAGCACAGTGCAATAAAGCACAGTGAGAACATGATAAAGCATTTATAAGCAATGTAAAGTGTAGTAAGATATGGTAAAGCACATAAGAAACATGGCAAACCATGGAAAATGATGGCAAATGCATAGTATAACCATAGGAAAAGCATGACAAGATTGCAAAAATACTGTGGCAGACTTTTATAAGGGTGCAATAAACCATTGTTGAAATATGTCCTAAGCTTATTACTATTATCTTATTATGCATTTATTTGGCAGACGCCTTTATCCTCAAAGTGCATGTTCCATGATATGCGTTTTGAAAGAAGCTGTGACTTATTTAGACATGTGTTAGTAATTCACGAATCAGGAATGGGAAGACATCAAGGAAAGGGTGATAATGATTACAAAAACAAACTGTACCTTCTTAAATCTTAATTTGACCATATAGGGTATAAAATCCCAATGATTTCTTTTTTTTTCTAGCAGCATTTTACACTGTCTAACCTCCTAATCACCCCATTGAAAGGGACATTTTGTAGAGACGTGTTTCCCAGATGAGGTGCATGCTTTACAAGGAGATATAAAGCAGCCCCAAAGTGAAACAAGAAAGATACTGCGGCCCTGGATCTGCAGCCCTCTCTAATCATGCAGCAGAAAAGCTAATGTCCATTTGGTGGGTTAAAAGGATGTGCTTTGGAATGGAAGGATGTGTGCCAGTAGCTGCGCTATGCAGTCAAAATCTGTTCACCAAACAAGGGTAATGTGAAGAGAATCAGGGTTCTACCAGCCCCTAAGCTTGTGAGTCCCTTTTTGACCTGAAATGAGTTTACACCTCTACAGAAAGAGGTTAGCAGAAAAAAGTAAGGAGCGAGACCTGGCAAGTAACTGTGATAAATACCCAACCCATAAGGAACAGACAGCTGGTGCTTATTCATACTACTGTGCCCTATTCACAAACTTGATTTATATTTAAAAAAAAACACGATTTAAACAACCCATGCCCTGGAGTACATACGGCTCTTTCGTTTAGCCCCTTTTTCCGCCCCTCTCAATTTTCTGAATTTTGTAATCATTCTTAAAGGTTCTGTTGCTTTAAAATTGTGTCTCCATAACTCCATATGATATCACTACCTTTCACCTCCACCTGCCTCATGGTAAAACACAAACCTGTGTTCACTGGAGGGTGAAGGGTTAATACCACTGCCGGAGCGCCTGTGTTGCTTTCTTGTTTTTTTCCTGGATTGCAATTCCGCTGATGGGTTCTAAAATAAATGTGCAAGAGAAGAGTATTTAACAGTTTCAAGGTGAGAGTAATGTGGCACCAAATAGAAAGAGGCAGTGCACTGTCTATCAATACTTTTCAATCTATATCACTGAGTAATTTCGCTCCTGGCACCCATGGGTCACCACACATCAAAGCTAGAATGGCCAGACCCCTGTCGCGCGATAAATGATTACTACATTACACTTCATAACTGCAATTGCCTCTGAAAATATATATCAGGTGTGATGAAGCTGACTGATGTGTTTCTGGCTGTGTTAAGACCATGCATCTACTGTGCGTCGGGTGCATGGGTGTGATGAAGCTGATTGATGTGGGGTGTCAGACCCCTATAATACTGTGTGGCAAAGTTAACATAAGTCAACCTTGGCCAGTGTAGGAAACTTGGCTTTTATGCCAGTTTTCATCAGTTTCATCAC
The DNA here is from genome assembly GCF_017654505.1 of Polyodon spathula. NCBI lineage: Eukaryota > Metazoa > Chordata > Actinopteri > Acipenseriformes > Polyodontidae > Polyodon > Polyodon spathula. Next base: position 6,131,638 of record NC_054543.1, read on the forward strand.
GTTTAAGATCCGTCAAGTCATTTAGTCAGTTCTTACTGCATAAATTCCATCTAGGCTACCAGAATATTTCCAATAACAAAAAAGCATTGCAAGTTAGACAATGTCTCCCGAGCTCGCTGTGCTTTGTTTACTTGCTTGGTTGAAGAACACCACAGTATTGATAATTGGTATTCTTCTTCTGATGCTTTTCACTGCCATCAGATAAGGTGTAGGTATATGTCAATCGCGCTGATTGGGAAAGCCACAAGCAATGCAAAATATACCATATTTATTTCGATTAAAAATAATGGACTTTTTTTTATTTGTTTATGTTTTAGTGTTAGAATGTGACTTTTTTTTACCGACTGGCCTTAATGGACAGTGGTACCCTTCAGTCAAGTACAGTTCAACGTGGCTTACTTGTTTCTCAATTGCCAATACAGCAAAGGCAGTGAGCTTTCCTTGCTTTACTGTTGATCGGAGGTGTTTTTTTGACACACTTTGTTAAAGAACATTCTTTGTCCAGCCAGACAGGAAACACACCTGCAAACGTGATCATTTGATTGACAGAAAATAATATTCAGCCATCACCAAAAGTCAAGCAGACGTAATGAGGTGACTCGCACATTTGTGCCAACCTTTAATCAGTGTCAGCTCCCGTTAGTAATTAAGCCAGGCACATTTAAAATCTCTTTGCAGCCTGTATAGTTCTATTACCTCCTCCCCCAAACCTACACCTAATGTTCAACCTCATGCTTATATCAACTGTTTTATTTTCTAATAAGGAGTTGTTGTGACTGAAATATATTGCCTTCCTATTGTGCCAGTATATCCCCATCTGTTATTGCACAATTAATATGTTTCATTATGTTTCACTACTCAGAAAAAGGAACTCCTCTAAATGATTTTAAAAAAGTTTGTATTTTGTGAGCAAAAATAATCCCACAAAAAAGGAAGAACCCAAACTACATATGTTTAAATGCTAGACCGGTCATATATATATATATATATATATATATATATATATATATATATAAAGTGTTTGCACTTGGTTTCCCCCTGCTATTGATGCAGTCTGAGAGCACACACAAAGAAATATAAACACACAGGGCCACTGCTCAGCCAGCCCATTTCACTTTGCATTATATAGGGCCGAAGCTTCTTTTATTCATCTCCTACGAGGCAATGCCAAGGCCAGGCCCACATGGGATAATACAATAATATAGAAACAGCCTCTTGACTAATCAAACCCTCACTGGAACTGTGTGGTTACACACCATAAAACTTTGCTTACTGGTCAAAATAAAAGATGCTTAACATTGTATGATATGAGGCAACATTATTATTGCTGATGTCATTTTTAATATTACTGTGTGATTTACGTTACCGGTTAATCAAGCTGTCATGTAGGTTTTTTTTTTTTTTTATTTGTTTGTATGTTGATATTCATTTGTAGCTTGTTTGTGATGTGTTATTTGGCAAGGTAACTTCAGGGAGGTTACGTAAAGTACACTCTGATGCCCAGCTCTCACCAAATGCAGCATGCACACACATAGACAAAAACAAAATCATGCCAAAAATAATACAGCCTAATGCGTGGAAGTGATGTACAAAATAACTATGGCGTTTGACGTGAATACAGTCTGGAAAAACAAAGAGATTTGTAACACTCCAAGGGGAGAATAAACCCTTCTTTTCCATGGCTAGAGCACTTTGTATTGGTTTTGTCGTTGGGTCACAGCTTTGAGATTCCACCTAATTATCTGTCTGTTCAGCAGCTATAAATACAATAACTACATATGAGTCTGTTCTTTGCCAGGGAGAAATGAGTGTACAAAAAGATCTTTTTAACCACAGAAATTTATTCAAGGACCTCCAAGGTGGTGAAGAATAGCTTTGCTCTTGCATGAATAATTGCACACAAAGATCTACGCCATTGGAAAGAATAACTAATGCGAGGAAAGTTTGGATGGATTTCGGTTAAACTACATAGAAAAGTATAACTTTAATTGTGATGTCATTGCTCTTTAAGAATGCAGTTAGTCATTCTGACGGTTTCTTGCAGATCGAGGAAAGAGGTTTTAATTTCTTATGGGAACATGATGTAACATAAACGGTTTTAATTCCGCTAGGGAGCCAAATAATGTGGTCACTACTTCACTGGGCTGAATTCATTATCATATCATTCATCATATTTGGGAATTGCTTAGAACCTCCTGCTAATGCTTCTCCTTGTCCACATTAACAAATACATGTATTATTTATTGTATGATCTTTGTATGCTCCTGATTACGTTGGAACCACATGTTTGAATAAGTAATGTTACTGTTTGTTACCTGGTGGCTAATTACTAATGATTTTGTATGAGCTGAGAGCAGGGCATAAAATCAATGGTTATTTGAAGGCTTGTCTTAGCTAGGAACCATAATTATATTCCGGGGTAACCATTTCTCTTCACTGTGGAATTATCATTACAATGGTAATCACATTCAGATTGGGAAATGATTGACACAGTCCGAGGTAAATGGGTAAATAGCTAGCTCACATGTTTTTTTTTAAACTTATGGCATTTCTATAGAGCAGGTCACACCAACAGCAGTAAAAGGACACAAACGTATAATTTTTTTCTGTATTTCTATTGAGTGTTAAATTGCTATGGATGAAGGACAGGACTTTGTATGACTTTCAGGGAAACTTATTTTAAAAATCTAATGTGTACAAAACACTTACTGACCTCTAAACTGATGCATTGTTTGGCACACATTGTGGACCTTCAAATGTGTTTTGACCTAACAAGTACACTTCTCTTGCCAACAGATCTTCTACTTAGCTAGATTCAATATGAAAGCATGGTATAATACTTAGCACTGCAGCCGGTACAGCAGAGTGACTGTATGTGTGGTTTCCGGATTTCTGATTTAAGTGGGCTTAAGCCACAGTGTTTCTCTCCCTGGGAAAATACATGGAGTAATTAGATTTTGGTGGCTCGCTACCAATGTGTTTACATATGAAAGCGTGTGTAGATGGCAAATGTCATAGTCCTGCAGACAAACGAATGTAATGGCTGTCATTTATAAGATGGCAAGAATAGAGGAAGCAACCTGACTGGATATCTTACAGCAGGGGGTTCGCGTTACCCTAAACAGGGCCCAGCCTGTTACTCTTGCCGATCAGCTGCAGCTAGGATCCAAGTTATATCACCGCAGTATTTTATTCTTCTTATTTTTTTTTGTCATTAGTGCACTGGCTGGCTTTGTATACATTATACTGTAGTAATGATAGCTACCTCATAATCTACATCTGAGCTCCTATTAAATATAAATATATATTTCTGAGTAGTGAAACATAATGAAACACATTAATTGACTATCAAAAACTGAAAATTTTCCCTTACTTTGACCGGTCTAGCATTTAAACATATGTAGTTTGGGTTCTTCCTTTTTTGTGGGATTATTTTTGCTCACAAAATACAAACTTTTTTAAAATCATTTAGAGGAGTTCCTTTTTCTGAGTAGTGAAACATAATGAAACATATTAATTGTGCAATAACAGATGGGGATATACTGGCACAATAGGAAGGCAATATATTTCAGTCACAACAACTCCTTATTAGAAAATAAAACAGTTGATATAAGCATGAGGTTGAACATTAGGTGTAGGTTTGGGGGAGGAGGTAATAGAACTATACAGGCTGCAAAGAGATTTTAAATGTGCCTGGCTTAATTACTAACGGGAGCTGACACTGATTAAAGGTTGGCACAAATGTGCGAGTCACCTCATTACGTCTGCTTGACTTTTGGTGATGGCTGAATATTATTTTCTGTCAATCAAATGATCATGTTTGCAGGTGTGTTTCCTGTCTGAAACTTTGCATAGTTTTACATTCTTGAGATTTTCAAAAGCACTGCTTTAGGCCTGTCTTACTGGCACAATTATCCAGTAATGAAGTAGGGGACTTCATGCCTAGGTTCGTAACAGAAAACGTTCTGATTTATTATAAGCAAGCCAAGCAAGGCAGGTATTACATATATTTGACATCCGTCTTGTGTCTCACTGTTGTTAAAACAAGCACAAATGAAATTGGGAAAACGAAGAGAAACTTAAAAAACAAAACAAAACAAAACAACCCTAAAATAAATACCAGCACTTTAAAGCCCCCGGTGGTCTATTTTAATGCTCCAAACAATGGCAGATCATGGACCTCACCTCACTGCATGTTTGAGTCAATACATCAGCCCCTGAGGAAAGCAATTCATACAGAGAAAGAGCGGAGGTTTTAAGATTGCCGCTGTTTAGATCATTGAAATAGACCCCACTGATTGATTGCCACATACCAATAAACTTTTTGACAAAGTTTTGACAAAAAGTATTTTTCAGTGTCTCCAAATGGCAAATGCATTCCCAACACGTCATGTTTTCATGGCTTCTCGTTTTGGAGAAGCGGCTCTGCTGGTTTTGAGGAAATTATGTATTTTCTGTATTCTTCCTTACCCTGTGTTCTGAGTTTTCACTGCTAGTACCCGTGCATTATTATCAATATTTGCTGGAATTTTAGCCAGACAGGCATGATAAGCGGGACTAAAACAGAATAGAAAGATAGAACAGAAATAGAATTTTTGACAAATAAAAGTTCTTCCTAACCCCTCTGTGACAGACAGAATGATTCTTGGTGATAGATCTCCCCACTGACCTGTGAGGATGCTGTGTAAAAGGGAACAGAGTGCCCTGGACTGGATGGCCAGGGAATTCATTTCCAGGGTTATGCATAAATCAGCCACCTAGAAAGGGGACATAGCAAGGTGATCTGTTCCTTTTGTTGTGGTTATGGAGTAACCGGAAAGGAGTGTAAAATATATTGTGAGTGTTTGCTTGTTTTTGTCGTGTCTAATATTGTGCTTGTTTGTGATTTATTAGATGGCGAAACATGATCCAGGAGTTGTCGCTTAAGGCCAGCATGAACCTGGACAACACTGCACCTTTGTTGACATATGGAATTGTATTTCACCACTTGCACTGAAAGCACTCACTAGGGACTTGTGGTCGTGTGTGTATTTGTCGGTGAGAAAGTAACTGTGTTATTATTTGGGACTGCAACCTGTGCTTTAGAACAGTGCAATCACCAGACCAGAATTATAAAAATAAACACCACTGTACCTGGATTATCGTTGTCTGTCTTTTCATTGATCACCGCATCTGCATCTGCACACTGCAAGCCACTTTGCCACACTCTCAAACAAAGCTCTTTGCAATTTCTCGAATGTAGGAAGTAGTGATAATTTCCATATGTCTGTCACTGTATGACAGTGGAAGGTGGCCTCAATCCGTCAAAAGCTTTTGGAGCAGTAGCTTCATCTTCTTCAGATACAGCAGAAGACTTTGGAATGGAATTTATATTCAAACTTTCTTGCACTACACCAATGCAAAGGGAGCGCACTGACTAGCACTGCCTCGAATGCCTGACAACCTTTGATCATACAGTCTAGATTGCTGTGAACTGGCATCATGTGCACTTTATGCAGTTGCTTTGTTTGTCTCAGTAAAATATGCTTGAAACAAAAACACTGAATAACAAATAAACCCTCTTGGCATGATCCACTATAAAACACAATGTGATAAAAAATGCATAAAGAGGGATTCTTTGGCAAAGCTTTTTGTCAAAGAACTAAAAAGGAGGAAAAATATTGACAATATTTTGAAAATTGATCATTTTAGCGGTTCAGTAAAAAAAAAAAAAGCATCTAAGATAACGATACTGCAAAAGTATTTATGCTAATGAGTACTGTATGAAAAAAGTTTGCACATTAAATGGCAGTGTCTTTCTCCTTCTGTAACTGAGATTAAATCTTCCAGAAAATATGATGTGAAGTTATTACACCCCTGATGTGTGGTTATTACACCCTTGATGCAATGTTATTACATTCCTGGGGTGTGGTTATTACACCCCTGATGCAATGTTATTACATTCCTGGGGTGTGGTTATTACATTTCTGATGCAATGTTGTTACACACATGGTGTGTGGTTATTTAAGTAAACGTACAGGTTTCAGAACCAAACCTGTCACTCTTAAATGTTCATTTATTTGTGGAGACAGCAGATACAGTATGACATAATAAGTTACATAAATGAAATAGCTCTGCTTTTGAAAATAAGAATTTCACATGAACAAGTGCTAAAACACACTACCAATAACTTGATTATAAATTCACTTTTGAAAATATACGACACAATATTAAAGTAGATTAAACACGGACATGTTTAATACCAATCCAGTTATCTTTGTCTGATGCCAATGGGCTCAGGAAAAGCAACCTTATTAAATTCTGCTAATCAACTGCAATGTATTTGTTTTTATGTTTTAGCACAGATGCCTTGAATGCATGTGGTTGTATGCTGCTGCTGTCTTACTCGATGTCCTTCAAAACTTTGCTGACTAAATGTTTTAAGGTAAATAGATAGAGACTTGCAGCTTTAGCTTATAAAGCCTTTTCATGGTTGTGCATCCCAAGGTGAAGCACAGAATCTAATGAGAAAAAAAAAAATCAAGGGGAGGCCAAATACAAATAGGCTTTAAGACAACTTTTTACAATTCTGAGAAGAGACACACTCTGGAATATCCTTATATTCCAAAGGAAAGGCCCTGAAACACGAGGGACTGCACAGCACTGTTTTAAGTATCTACAAGTTAAGATGAAGCCTGAGATTAAGCCTTTCCCATTTTAGGTCAGTTTTCAATCCCTTATAAAAGTCTACCACAGTAAAAGCAAAGTGTAAGCATAGCAAGCTAAAGCACCGTAAATGATAACAAAGCGATGGTAAAGTGTATTAAAAAACATGGCAAATCATTGTAAACACACAGTATACCATGGGAAAAGCATAACAAAACTGTAGAAATACTGTGGTAACCTTTTATAAGAGTCCTCACATTTTAAGCAATGAAGAACAGTTAAGTGATTATCTGAGGATAGACAGAGGGACGAGACCATGTGTAAAATATCTGTTTGTTTTGTGTTAAAACACTGCAGGTACGTTAGTCATTTAGTTCCTTTTCCAGCAACGAGATTGCAGGATTTCTACAATTGAGTCTGAATAATTGAAGGAAGTTCAAAATACTTTTTACAGGAAACGTACATTCTTCAATGCTACGCCTACTCCTGTGTGTTGCATCATTCTTAAATAGGTGATAATATTATATCTGTAAACAGTATAACTTGACATTAACCTTTGTATTGTAGGTAGTATATGCAGTAGTACTGATATACTGTATTACAGGCAGTATTATAAAGCTTATACACTCCTAATGGTGATGCCACAAGCCATAATGCTTTATTTTGCTATTGCTAAATAAACAGAAGCTTTGTAAGATGAATTATTTCTATGCAATAAGAAATGGAGAGGAAGCAGCTAGAAGGAACCAAGAACCTATATGTTTGCAGCAAGCATAATAAATGTCAGTTTTCTCAAACCCCACCCCTCCCTTTCATGATTACCAACATGTAGATTAACACAAGCTAATTGTATTTGAAGGAAAAATAACAGGCTTGAAGCTTAACACACCAAAGATAAACTGCAAAGGAAAGGAGTAAAATGACTTGGAGATGAGGCTTTATTGTGTTTTCTTGCTAAACAGCTGTTTCCAGTTACAATGCTCTGTAATTGCAAGAGGTAAATTATGCAATGCTCAGCTTCATGTCTGGACTCTGCTGCGGTCAGGGTGCTATGATTCAGTAAATGTTTTCTAAGCCTTCTTTAGTGCTGAGCTAATGTTATATAGTACACTGTTTAACTTGAGGTGGGAGTTCATTCCATTGTCTGGGTACAGTCTGAATAAAATTCATTTTTTGCTCCTAAATTTAATACTATCAAACTAAAAGCCAGCTCTAGCTTTTTAGCTGAAAACAGTGAACCACATCATATGATAGGGGAAGTCCATTTTTCTAATGAAAGGTTTGATGTCATGTACAGGACAGACTCAAGTATGCAATTGTTTTAAAAACACTTATTGACTTTTCTGCATGTGTTTTTTCCAGTGTTGTGAAGCTCACTGATCAACTTAAGAGGTAACAGCAGTTTGCTCTGAATTATAGTTCCTGCTGCCAATCCAATAACAAATCAAAAGGTCAGAGCTTAATCTTTGTTAAAAAGAAATGCTTCAGTTCTTTCGTTCCAAACTACAACTATACCAAACTAATCATCAATTACAGAAGAATGCTCGTGGATACACGTTTGGTTATTGCAAACGTGTTGCATAAGACTTTGGAATTAAATACGTCCATAACGTTTACTTTGGAAATGCTTGCCGTTTTCGCAGTTTAAGTACACCATTTTTCTTGGCCGAGCAAAATGAATAAGGTACAATTTCTTGGCACAGAGGTTTTCACAGGATCGTGACAGAGTCAGGACATATGGCCTAATATCAGGGGAGAGTAGAACAGGGCTAGATATGTGAACATTTCTACATGTAAATCTAGGTTAAATAGCACATCTATTTAATACTATTAGAACGATAACTATAATGGCAAGTGAGGGAAAAATGTCAACTGTCATGGAGTCTAAATTATGTGAGACCATTACAGGAGACTACATTAAAATAAAACACCTGGGTAGATGAGAGATCTATTTTATATTAATAAAACTTCAGAAACTTTGCATAATTAATATATATATATATATATATATATATATATATATATATATATATATATATATATGATATATATATATATATATATATATAGGCATACTGTATCAGATCAAGAATAGCATTCAAGAAAGGCTTTCAGTGCACTAGTGTCTATTCACAGTTTTCTTTTGATTGGGCATTGGCTTTGTTTTATACAGCAGTAATTGTGTATCTGCTGGATGCACAGTTCAACTGTTGAAAGTGCATTTTGTGTAACTCCCTGTACACTGTTCCAGCTGATACAGCTGCACTTAGTGTTTATTTATTTATGTTTATTAATATGCATACTAATGTTCACAGCTAATAGTTTCCTCTCTAAATTACCAATCACTTTTGACATCATGTACAACAGGAGCGATGGTCAACTTGCACCAGACCACAGGAAACGGTCAAGAAACACAGAAGTCTCTCCAACATAATAATATCCTGTGCCTTCTTCTAGTACTGTGTATGTTATCATACTGGTATAGTAAATGACCGTGACCCAAAACCTGGTCTGTAATGTTGTAATATGATGACCTTTATTTTTTATGCACCCCAGTGGGTTTTGAAAAGCAATCAGTTATTGAAAAAAAAACAGAAAAGGCAAACTGGCAGGATTAGCAGAAAAGGGCAACCAGGAGCTTGATTTCCCAGGTTACTGTATCATAAAAATTATATCACTTCCTGTGGACACAATGAACACACTCTCTGCTCCAACTGTGTCACATGTGCTCAACGACACCCTCAGGACCGATCTGTTTAAAGCAGGCGTCTGTTTTTGTATGAACTTCATAAGCAACATTGAATATGTAGAGAGTTATTTAGCATGATGCTTGTAAAATTATACAGTGATAATCCCATATCCATCTGTAGTGGAAAAGTTCACATTTTTCACTTTTATAATGAGCAACTCGAAAAGGACTACCTTGTCAGTCTTACAGAAAAAAAAGAGATTGTCTTAATAGTGAAATATGAAAAGAAATCTAATCATTACTGAGGAGAAGTAAAATTGCTAATCATACATTAATGTTGACCTCTTACTAACATTAGAGTAATATGCAGAGGTCATAGACTCTCTTTGATGACAAATCATATAGTTTAGTATGGAACACTGTAGGTATTAAGAACCTTCTGACATATTCTCTTTGCATAATGCAGAAATCTCCTGATAATAGTAAGCAAGGGTTATAACTTAAGTTTAGAATTTCACATCACGTGTGCTTTTAAAAGACCGCAGGCTCACCAAAATGATACATTGTCTTAATGAGTACTCCTATGGAGAAACAACTACATAAATAATGCATGCAAAGTGTGAGTGTGTTGACAATTAGTGTTAGTTTGTGACAGTGACATCCGTATACTGTACCAGAATCAAAGTCATTACATATCACAATAAAATGGCTTTTAATTCCAATCAGGTACAAACAGTAATGCACTGCAATTGCTTTCAATTTGGTTTATAACCAGAAGTAGAATTTGAGTAATTTCACACACATTCATGGAATTAAACTATTGCCTCAAAGAACATTAGTGCTAACATATACCACCCTTCCTGTCTTCCTGACAATACAAGCAATACTGAACCGGAGTTCTGTTACCCAAATGTTTAAACCGTGTTTAAACCTGTGTCTCCTAATCTGCGATGGTTTACAAAGTTCATTAAAAACATCCCATGCATTCATTGATTTTTACAAATGCATTCATTAATTTTTAAAAAGCTACTGCCATTGAGTTGCTTTGCTGGGTTAACCTGTAATAGATGGTAGTACATTATTGTTTTATCATTCAATACAGTGGGGTTGTGAAGTCCACCCTAATCTTATGCTCAAATAACCCATAGTAAAATAGACACTTACTGCTCCATTCTGGACTTCTATAGGCTGGGCACCTCTTAGCAAATGTCAGATTTCTTATATTAACATGCAGAACAAAGAAACTTGGCGGACTGACATGTTTTCTTAGCCGTTAGTGCCCATGATCTGTCAATAAAAATCATAACTCTTTAACGCTGCACTAATAGATATTTCAAAAGCAACACTTGGGTTATGACATTACCCTGTCCTTTTTGACCCTGGTAAACCCTGAAAACTTATCCTCAGTCCTTTTTTTTTTTTTTTTACCTATAGTCAAGTGTCTTAAAATAACTTTTGTAACACAGATTTGTAACAAACAGTCATTAGATTTTATCAGATTTGTCTCCGTAAGCAAATATCTTTTAGCTCCAACTTTTTTTGTTACAACATTTTTTCAGCTGGTAATATAGAAGATTTTATTGGTTGAAAGGCATACAATGTTGATTTGTTTGAAAGGTCAACACAGCTCAATTTATTGAGCTAGTTTGTCTTATGAAGTCGAGGTAGAGTAATATTTATTCCATTGGTTATTTAATCCAAGAAAGTGTTATAAAGAAAAGTGTAGCGCTATTAAAACTAAGCAAATGTTAAATATTGGAATAGCAGGAGATACTATTCTTGGACAGCAGAACACCTTTTAAACCACATTCTAAAACTGGAAATAGTTTTCAGCGAGTTTAAAGACTTGATTATCTTTGTTTCTCTCAGATTTAAGAGCAGGGAAGATATCTGAAACACCCTGCTTGCAGCATATTATGTATAATTATAATATAATATTATAATAATATTATAATAAAGTATAATATTTTCTTAATAGTTTTCTAGAAACATAAAAACAACCACAATTGAAAAACTCGACATATTCTAATCCTATAGGTGTGCTAAATACCATGACTCTGTCCTACAATTTCTTAATTTCAGTTGTCTTAAATATGTAGCAGAATTGAGACAAAAGAAAGAGTTGCTTGCTGCACCGTAATGTACATGTTATTGTTGGTAATTGTACATTTGTCTTCACAGTAATCCCTAATAAAAGAAGAAGCCTGACATGTTTCTTCATTTCCTTTTTATAGCAGGAAAGTTCTAACTGAATCCTCCTTCGTACAAACAGTGTTCTTCTAACCAATTGCATTTCTTAATAAAAAAAAAATTAAAAAATTATGTATATATACAGTTGAATCGGTGCATCAAATGACGTAAGACAATAACTATGTTCCATAATTATTGAAATACAGTATATACATATTTTCATTAATAACATGTTAAATGCATTCTGTCCCTTCAAGCAAATTAATTAATTATTATACTGCATTATAACGTGTTTCTGTTTCTAAAGAAGTACTAAACCATACATGCCACAGGCCACTGCAGAACAGAACCAATAATCTATGGTTTAAATATTATCTTCAGTTGCTCATAATGTTTTTTATCATCACCTCATTCCCACCATGCACACAGGCTCTCCCAGAGTATTGCAGAGTGACTGATAAGCACTCATTTTCAATGCAGTGATGGAGGTCATTCATATCCCATGGCAGGAGTTGAGTGATACCAAGTGATTTGATCTCACCCCACAAGAAAAAAGACTGGGGGCTTAAATAACAAATCCAATACCGTTTCACCAGGATTAATGAAATTTTCTGTATAGCTCCATTAGTTTCAATAAGAAAACCCATGCTTTCTGTATTATAGTTACCAACTGCTCAGGCTTTCGCAATTCAGGCACACTATATCGATATTAAACCGTACAAGGAAAAAGCATTTCAACCTATATTGAAGAACATTGTTGTACATTTCTTTATGTTTACAGTAAGATGCACCATTTCTGAATCCTCATATTCTCATATTTCTGTTATAATGCATGTGTTTATATTTCTATATTTGTGGGGACTTCTCATTGACTCTCATTATATTTTTATTTACTGTTTCCAACTCCAGTCAGACAAAACTCCACACAGGGTGAAAGTCGACAATAATCTAATTTTGGCAATTTTAGTTTTTTTTTTAAAGGCATATTTAGTTCTTAAAAGGGTGTTTTTTCAAGAGTTAGTATCTTTGTGGGGACATTTTCTCAAATTTTCTTGAAAACAGCATTTTGCAAGCATACTGTTAAGCATGTCCATCAGAAAAATGATCCTTTCTTAATCAAAAAAATAAATCAATAACTAAATCAAGACTGGCAAAACAGATGAAGGCTTTGCCGTTCTTTCTGTATTTTTTTTTTTTAAGACTTTCTCGCTTGTGATCCAACCTCAGTGAATTTAATCACATTTACTCCAGAATCTTTTGTGCCCTGAGAGAAAGTTTTTTCTTTTGCCCGTGAATTTATTCGGTTTACATCCTAAAATAGAGTTGTATTTCTTTTCTGAAGCACTTATAATGCAGGTCTGAAGATCCTGACTTGGCAGATCTTAATTACCATTCCTCTCTACAGATAATATCTTTATATAGCGCCTTTCATAGTGGACCACCATCAAGTGCTTTACAGAAATAAACTGTTAACTATATACAGAGTCACTTACAATAGGACAGAATGGAGCACAAGGTTAAGTGACTTGCTCAGGGTCACACACTGAGTCAGTCAGTGGCAGAGATGGGATTTGAACCAGTGACCTTCTGGTTACAAGCCCTGGACTTTAACCACTGGACCACACTGACTCATAGACAGTTTGCTTCCTTCTATGTGAGCAGAAAGGCCATTGCTAAATTAGATATGTTGCAACAAGGTTTCTCAGAGACGTCGGATTTAGCTGCCAAGAGTTGTGTCGCACAGCGAAAAACTTATCTGAAGCAGCACAGAGAAGCAGCAATGGGCTGTGGTTTAGATGGAAAGATTCGGGCTGGGGATCTCAAGCACAACAGAAAGAAAGAAACGCTGAAGTACAGGTAAGTAAGCTGGGTTGAGTTGAGTGGGGACAGAGGGGGATAATGTTGGGACGCCAGAATCACTGTCAAGCCCTCTTGAGGTGTTGTGGGCTAGTCGACGAAACACAGAGGATGGAAGGTGCCCACTTGAAGACCCCAGAGATGTACCTTACTTAGCTCAATCCAGACGGTTGTCATGCTGATGCACTGGGGAGACCGCACTGTGGCTGATTCCCGGAGCCAGCATCACAGCCGTTGTGTGTGCTGATGCCCTTGGGAGGCAAAATAAGTTGATCCCTGGAGCCAGCATTACACTTCAGCCATCAACACCAGGCAGAAGGATATCTACATCATCAGATGGAAAGAAACTCAAATGGATGGAGATGCAGATGGATCACATTAGTTTACTGCAAAGCTACATCTTAGCTGGTACTTATCTTGCCGAGAGCCGAGTTCAAATCAGCATAAAGTTTTAACATCTACTCTCATGTAATGGAAATCATATGGAGAGCAATATATGTTACATATATTAACACATTAAATCCTTATATTGCAAAAACTATGAAATCGGGCCAATTTCATAACCAATCAGTACATATTTTATATATGAACATATATGAAGAAAAATAAGGGGCATATAAGTGTAACATGTATTGCTTTTAATATATCTAAAATAAGGGTTCTTTCCGTATGGGACACTTAAAGCCCCTTATTTCTCATAATGAAAAATAAATAACATAAAATAAAGTGGAAGTGTCCTTTGGGACTTAAATGTGGATATCACCTGAATGATCCATTTAAAGGAATTCCTCTCAGAATACCTCGCTCGGTTATTTTACACTCTTCTTGGCTATAAACCTTGTTTCAAGAAACACACTGTTTTTAGAAAGCCTGCCATCTAATGCAGTACCTCTAATGTTGGTTTTCAATGTCCTACACAGCAGTGCTGCAGGAACTACTACTCATTAAAACAATAATAATTCAGGCTAGTATTCTAACCTTTTGAGAAATAAAACACACCCGATTTCTGGTTTTTGTTAGATTTGATGTGGTTGTCATGGTAAAAAATAATGAACGAAATTAAAGAAAACAACAATTTGTAAACCCCCGGTGGGTTCAGGATCACAGTGGTCATCAATCACTTATGATTTAATTTAAAGTGGTTGCTGTGTTTCTGGCAGAGTGCGCTCTGAGGCCCCCGTCTTGGGCGCTGCTGAAATGAGAATGTGCTGGCCTTAACTACAAGCTCAGTACCATACGCTGAAGGAAATTGCGAAGAAACTTGCCAGCACCTTGCACTTTTGAGATTCTGATCAGTTCTTTTAGAAGAGCATATTGAATCAGGTGTCATTCTCAAATCAAAATGATGGTGGATGATCTAGATACAGTAGCAAAAAAAAAAAAAAAGATGAGCCTCATTGAGGCTCATTCATTGAGCTTCAGAATAAAGGTTAAAAATGTTTATTAATGGAGATTTATTTTTTTTAAATTGCATTTTGTTGATTACCTAACTTTTTAATATTCAAATCTGGCCAGAAAAGATTCACGGGATTCACAGTTTTGCTTTGCAAATGTAAAAGTTAATTCAGTCACCCTCTCCAGATAATTTTGATTCTACTCTGCTTGCAAATTCGAAAAGAGGGATAGATGTTTTAAATAGATGATCTGAGACAATCAATCTGATAAAATCATCCAACAGGTGTGCATTCTTAATCCTGGACAAAACGGTGTGCTTTCTAGATGGGTGTACAATACAACAGTGCAATGTTACATTAACAATTCGTTTTTTTTTTAAGTGTGTGTGGGTGGGGACGACGACAAAGGAAGCTTTAATGGTATGAAATGGGAGGACAGTAGCGCAAGTGTAACTGTCATATTTTAACGTATTAATTATATCACAATGGTACCATATCAGTACCACAGTGCATTACTTGTTCCAAATATACTGGGTTGCCATTGTTCGTAATACTGTGGTGTGGTCCTACTAAGTTTTCTTTAAGGTAATACACTAGATGTATTGATTTTTGATATCCTGTAAGAGCACTGCACAGTGTTTTGGTCAGAAGAGGTTTCTCCTCCCATCTGGGAAGGTTTTTTCCTCAGTTCCTTGTTGCAGGTGTTAGGGGTAATTCATGTTTTTGGACATTTTGGGGAGGGTGTGGCTTCTGGTTATCTTCTGATAGTACTAAGATACAGCCAAATGATATGGAAGCATATATCTGATTCATTATTAATGTATTATAAAAGGCATTAATATGTATAATTAATATGGGATCAAATTACTCTAAGATGGAACATTTGGCCTCCTTTCCCTGTTATTGAAATGAAAACCATCTTAAAGTATATGCTTTTCATAACTGGAACATGTAGCAGAGAACCCTTACTTTACTTCTTCAGAGCATGGGTGTGTGCTTTTTAAAACTAACCCAATACTTTGGATAAGTGTGCATTCAAGGGATTGGGTGGATGAAACAAAGATGTTTGATTCAATTTGGAAACAAATCCCTCCATTGTATTGCACAAAATGTTCTTACTTTCAAACGAAATATTAGACCTGAGTGGTTTCCAAGTGTAAAGGGAAAAACATCGTCTTTAAGCATCTGCATTGCTCTATTTACTTTCCTGGAACATTTTCTCCAACTTGAGCAATTGTATTTTGCCACTGTGGAATCTGATGGATTGGAATGGATTATTCAAAGAATATCGCTTGGTAAAAGTAATATTTAACATTAACTGGAAATTCTACAGCTTTTAGAAGGAACTCCTCAACTTGTTTGTTTGTTTTGCCTGCATGGTTTCAAGAGCAGGAGACACAGGAAACTGATTGATTAACATGCGCTAGGTTCTCGAAGCTCCTTGGATTGTTGTGTGTATGGGTGTGTAAGGAATCAGGGAATGAATGTATTCCATCAATTGATAACAAAATGTATAAAAATAAATGACATATTGGGGGTCACCGAGTGGCTCACCTGGTAAAAGAATGGTTGCTTAGTGTGAAGGGTGAGTCATACAGCCAGAGGAGCGCAGGTTTGCGTCCTGGCTGTGCGAAGTCAGCAGTCTTCGCTGCGGATTCTGGAGGGAGTGTCGCATTGGCTCTGGCACTCCCACAGGGTTCGAGGCAAAACCAGCAGGGACCATTCCTCTTCATTGTGTTACAGTGAACCCTACTGGCCCAGTGAGCTCAAATGGACAAGGCTGGCCTTTGTCCTCCAGAAGCCAGTAGCTCGCTGACATCCGCTCTCGCGTTCCTGGGTGTAGAAGAGGAAGTTGGCTTTTTG
Organism: Polyodon spathula; assembly: GCF_017654505.1. Taxonomy (NCBI): domain Eukaryota; kingdom Metazoa; phylum Chordata; class Actinopteri; order Acipenseriformes; family Polyodontidae; genus Polyodon; species Polyodon spathula. The sequence continues at coordinate 6,148,276 of NC_054543.1, forward strand.
TGGGGTCTCTCATTGACTCTTCAGTTCTCCTGAGCTGTGTGGGCAACTGTGGTGAGGAGAAAAAAATAATTAGACAGTCTAAATTGGTGAGAAAATCTGGGGTAAAATTATTGGGCCCACAAAATAAAATAAATGATTACAAAATAAAATAATATCTTGAAAAACATTACGTAACTATAGTAACAAAAGTAAATTGAATATAATATTTAACCAATAAAGTTTAAAAAAAAAAACATTTTAAGCATGCTAACATTACAAATGAAGTTATTTGTCTTAATTGTGTGAAGAATGTTGTGAGAACCTGTTATAAATGTAATAAATGTAATGGAAATTGATCTCTTAAAGCAATCATTTAAATGAGTGCTTTAAGAGATCAATATGTTCACAGATTTCAACTATTTTTATTCTTGTTTGAGGATACTTTGTTGCCATGAAGTTAAATAAATGATTCAGAAAGAAAGCCATGTCATGTATTCCACCAGGCAAAACTCAAACTGTTTTTTTTTAATTTTTTTTATTTAAAATTATGAAGCCAAAATACAAGCCTTTTCTTTCTGCTAGATCTGTCTTTTATTCATTGGCTCTGTAATTTACAACATAGTTTCTAACCCCCTCCACCAGAGAATACTTGTTATTTGCATTCATTAAAAGGGTTGGAAAATAAGGATTTCACTTGTTCAACTGAAGTTGCATATAAGAAGATATAAAAGTAGAAGGCTTGTAAAAATGTACACCGTTACAGACTGTGTATAGATATGAGAGATCATACAACAGCACACAAAAATTGAATTGACACTGTAAAACCTTTTCACAAAAGGGGGTCGGGTTCTCAATTTCTATTTGGTGTGACCACTGTTAGAGCTGAAACGTTGGACTAGCAGCAACCCGGTGACATACAGATGTGGGTTCATACACGTGTGCAGTGGTGTACGGTACCAAAGATGACCTAGATTGAGAACATTTTTATTTAAATCCTCTGTGGATGACAGTGACAGATTACTGAAAGGGGAGTGCTGTTTTCAGATGTTTGGAAAGTCTCCAGTGGATGCACTTTGCAGTGTAATAAAGACCTTATTGTATTGAGTTGTGGACCTTTGAGAGTTTTCTTTAGCCTTGCCTGGTGTAGCACACAAATAGAGGGAGGGGGGGAGACAGACTGTCAGATAGAAATGCACCTGTATAACAGGCATGTTGGCTAATCTGGATTGCTGTAAATGTAACAGGACAGAGGCTGGGCATGAACTGGTGACCTCACACATCGCAAGCGAGTGTATTGACCACTATGCAAAAGGGGGCAAGTGGATAATTTACATTTATCTTCATGTTTGTTCATGGTGTATTCTGTTTATAAAATAACAACAATATATGGGGACATGTTTAAACCCAAATAAAGCTGAAATGAGGGAATTACTTTCCTTAATCGAGATCTGCTGAGCAACCATCCCTCAAATTGAATTATTTGTATTCAAACATTCCCCTTGTCATAATAATATACAAGAGCACCACTATCCTTAGTGACAGGGATGCTGGACCATCGATAAAAGACAATGCCGCAAAACAAGTTTGAGCTAAAAAAAGAAATAAGAAATGTAGTTAAGCGATACTCCAAGTATAGTGTTCATTAAAAACATTAGCGCATGTCAGTGAAGTGGTTACACCGATGTTGTTAGCAGAAGCGGTTTTCTGCTTGATTTCAGTTTTTTGTTTTACTTCACAATATGATCGAGTGTTGGAAGCAATGGATACAAAACAAGCGTGCATAGACACAAGAGAAAAACCAAGAACCAGAACTGATCATCTGATCAGCCTAGTGAGGTTATTTCTACTTGGGCTTGCTCAGTTTCTGCAGTATCTCCAGCTGAATTGTGCACACAAGCAATGCACTCAAACTCAATGAAAAGGAATTCACCCATGACCGACTCATTGTTCTTGTTTGCATCTGATGAGGCCATTCAGACAGGGCTAATTGACGTGGAAACATTTGCACCCACTTATTACTGCCATCTAGAATCTTGAATTCTCATCATGACTTTTTGTCATCTGTCTGCCTGAAGCTGTCCAGCTTGTGGCCAACAATTGGAACTGCGTTGTGTGTGTGTGTGTGTGGGGGGGGGGGGGGGGATTGTAGCGAATATATTTATTTTCTAAAATCAGCTAATTAGTTTCAAAGAGGCCGGAGAAGGGTGCATTTCCTCCAAGATGATATAATAAAAAAAAATTTACACTTTTTTGGGACAGAGTTTACTAACCGTTTACTGCTTTTTACAAACTGAGATTGTATTTTAAAAAGAAATTAAAAAATTCTATTTTTATTTCTCCTTATGAAAGATTTCCATTTCAGAAAACGGATGCAACTTTTTCTCTGTGAAAAAAAAAAAAACTTACTATGACTTTCACTTTTTTTATTAGTCTTAACTCAGATCCATTTTACATATTGCATATTGTAATGGTGGTCCTTCAACTCACAGATTCAAGGCTAGTCCTAAAGAAACTCTGTCCAGCACAGAGCAGAATATCCTGGAGGACAGTTGCTCTACAATGTTGTACCATCAAAGATATGAAACTATATCAGAAACAACGATAAGAGGCTGGTGAACAAGGCACCAGAGCCAATTGTGGATCAGCATCTCATATCAGTAGCAGCACCCACCCAGCCAACCCTACTAATGGAATTTTTCTGAACGTAGTATTGTCCATTGTTTTAATATCGTAGACACAGAAATGTTGTGTCAGCATGAATCTTTAGAGTCTAGCTGCTGCTACAATCAAAGATGGATGGGTTTAAAAAAATCCAGCCCTTCTGCAAATAGTTAAGCCTACAAAATTAGGGGGTACAAACTGCTGTATAACTAATTAGCAGATACACTGAAAAATACAGGTCCATCAATTGCATGTAGTTGCACTGTAGTTACAATTACTAACACAGTGAAACCTTGCTTAAAGGCATACTTTTACCAAACCAATTGCATTGACTTCAATGTTAATAGACCTCCGGTGTTAAGGCCACATCATACTTAAGACCGTATTTTGTTGTCCTTTATAAAGTGGATGGAACTATTTATTTTATAAATGTAATTACTAGAATTTTGTTTTAGGTACATGTATTAAATAAAGTGAATCCTTCATATGTTTATAATGGACATAACACTCTTTGAAGATCCTAGGGTATAATTACATGTGATTAAATGTTAATTGATTACCTTCCAGGGGTTGCAAGAAACAAACTTTTTTCACATACCACAATCACATCTTCTGCTTTCTGGTAGCATAGATTGTTTAGTAAGGACTTGTTTAAATAATAATATAAACCAATTGTGTGTCATTTTTTGCTTATAAATTATAAGTTAACAGTATTAACACTTTTCTCTGTCATTGTGAGCCCTATTATTGCTGCTAACAAAGGGTTAATGTGTCTGTTTTTGTAAGTGTATCTCAGTTTCTTACAGTGCTACAAAGCAGTATAGTTGAACTGAAGCCACCCCCAGAAAAACTTTGCACTGAACTTTGTTTTCATGTTATATAGGTTCACATTTAGAGTCACAGCAGCCCCTAGGCTAATAACACATTTGCCAGCCGTTTTGTTGCTGACATGAATTACAATAACTGCATACAACTTTCCATTTGACTGCATGGTGGTTCTAATCAAGATGAAAATCAACTGCGTCCAGTCTTTTTTTTTCATGTATTTCACATGCCCTCAGTCATTTCTCCCAGTATCTATGGGTATTAATATATAATCATAGGACATGATGACTAGTTTACTGTCCTCACTTTGCTTTCCCAGGCACGTTAAGAGGCTTGTCACTATCTGAGGCAGGGCACGTCCCAATTTCCACATCTGCTCCCTCCATCTGCAGTCGAGCTGACAAGAAAACTATTAGCAGTGGATTATAACAGAGTCATAAAATATAATTAAACAAGTGATAAAGTAGGCTATTGCTGTATGGATTGGACTTGTTAAGACCAGTGGTTTAAAAATGGGGAGAAAAAAAAAGCAAGCTGATTATTATAACACTTCCCTCAATGCAGACAAGCCAAATGTCTACAATAACAGAAACAGAAGGTTTATAAAATCCTTTAAGGGCTTGCGAATGTAGAATTTGAAATCTATTTGTACCTGGTCTGGAAGCTAAACACAAAGCCTGTTTACAATAAAAGTACTGGAAAGTAAAAAACTTCACATATTCACTAACTGTGACTGGTTAGAGATGCTGTTTTTCTTTCAAGTATGTCAATAGCCTACATCTCATGCCATGTCTTGTATATTCCAAATTAGAGCTATCAACATGATGTAAACGTTGATGACTATGACATATATCAACATGTATTTATTGGGAACAGCATTTACCTGTATCTCACTGATGACCTCTGATTGACCCCAGCTTTGTTTAACTTTCGTGTATGTGTCCATTTAAAGATATGCCTGAGTGCTTCACAGTAACTTTCCAATATTGACTCAATGAAAATAAGCTTGCACATGCATATTCACAACGGAAACACAGTCCATTGTAAAATGCTAGGAGGGCAGAAAAGGAGCATTTTAGTTTAAATGCTTGAAAGTCTCCAGCAGTGGGGAGCAGAAGCAGCTGAACTGAGGATCACTGAGGCAGAAATCTCAACACTGAGCCACACAAGTTAACACTTAGACTACAGGAATCTCATAGTGATCAACGGCATTGCATGTGTTCATACTGTAGAATAATGAGGACATTGAAATGAAGCTGGCAGGAGCTGGGGCATAGTTCTCTTTTTTCCTATGCATATGAATGCTCATCAGTGCTGCAGTCTGAATTGGCCCAGTCAGTGCAAGCGATGAAATGTATAAAACAAATATCTGACATACTTTATGGTTGCTGTGCAATGGTTCGCCTGTGTCCCCATTTACTGCTGGCTTATACATTCCTGCGATACATTAAGTCACTGGTGTATTTTTACTCTGGAATTTTTTACTCGGACTACTGAGTTTACCAGAGTTATTAAAAACAGAAAGGATTCCAACGTTTTCCTCGGCTGATCCCAGATGAAATGTGTTATGGTTACTTATGCTCAATATATTCAACTTAGGAAAGCACTAAAATGAATAGAGGGACAAAACCTATTTTTGGACCCCTCTGAATGTCTGAAGGTTAACATCCCTTTAAGCAGTCGTGTAAAAGAGCCTCTTTTGTGCAGTGCTCAAGAAACAAGCATTGGACAGAGGTGGGGTGAGTGATTTGTGCTCCATCTCCACACACAGTAGGTGCATCAGAAGAAAACTGGTTTTATCTTGTTTGCCCTTCCTCACGTCTTAGTGGAAACAGTAAAACGACAATTAGATTTTTTTGGTGGAGCACACCCCCTACCAATCCAAATCAAGAAAGCTTTTTTTTAATCAAGATGCTGCCTAAGCTACAGCCTGAGGCCTAACATCTGCCTTCCTGTGAACGTGTTTGATTTGCTCGTAAAGATGGACAGACAGAGGTATCATAAGAGACAGGATTTCTGCGACAGGCAGAAAAGACGCTCCCGCCGCTGTCTGAATCTACATCAACTGACGGGTTCACTAGCACGTCACTGTCTAGTTTATTAAAACAAAGGATCCTCATCACTATACTGTACATGTCTAATCATCTCAGCAAACAACTAATGTTGTTTAAAGAACTTAAATTGAAAGCTGGGAGAGGATGCCTGTCGAAATTGATAAGTGTAAGGGAAAACCAGAATTAAAAACTGACCTCTGCTACTTTCCTAAACCCTGTTCTCCACCTCACAGCTCCCCCCCTCCCCCATTTATACATAGAGTTGATAATATTCTTCATTGTGATTCATTGGAACCAGAAACAGAAACAGCACATTTAATAAAAAGAGACAGTAAAATATGCGTACTGTACATTGGAAACTGACTCCTACAAAAATATTATATCTGAAAGCCTGGTAAATATGATCGCATTACTGCAAGATTATTTTAATTGTATTTGCTCTGTCAGGGAAATACAAGTTGCATTCTGTTATATACAGCATAGACTCGCATGCTTGTCAATTCATCTGTCTGGGCATCTATCAGATTGTTGAAGTAGAAATGAACAAATGAATAATTCGTATGATTGTATGGTTGCTGCCATCTTCATTACAATACAAAGTCAATGTTCACAATGTCCTGTCTAAGTCATTGGTTTACTCCTTAAGGAGATAGTCTGCAATGCTGTATCTTTTGACCTAGAAAAGGATACAGATGTCGGTGATCATTTTTAATTATGATATATAACTACTGTAGAACCACACAGTAATTTGGAATGTGCAAATGCAAGACATGAAGATTATTACAGTTTCCATTATTAATTAGTTTGCTTTTTTTCTTCTTTTGTGGTTGACCATCTGATATCTTTTGGGGGTAAATGCACAGTATAAAGATATTCCTTATCAGGCTATTAACAATGTGATATTTTCTTTATTTGCAGTTTTGTAGCACAAAAATATTTACCTACAGAAGGTGTAACTTTCCGTCTCCTCTCTAAATACCACAATGATTCAGAGAGGGGCCCATCTCCTGAAAGTTCCCACATCTGAGTTTAAGCCGTGAGAATGTCCTGTTTTGTGGTTACAAAGTGCACAAAGGCTGCTGAGCATACACGATACTAACGCAGGAACCTTTTTTAAGAGCTGTTTTGGACCTGTGGGAAAAGGCTTAAAATAGAGGCAGGCATGCATGAGATCCGAGACATGAACAAAACACACCAACAAGAGGAAGCTGTGAAGTCATACAGACATTAGTTCTTTCCCCATAAAAATGCTACAAAGCTATAATGTCAAACTATAAGAAACTGAACATTAAATCATTGGTCTCAACACCTAAAAAATTCCACTTATTGCTTTAAAGTAAATACCACTAAAAGCTGAAATATAAAGAAAACACCATTTGACTAAAACTACAAGCAGCTTAAGCATCTACACCACGTATAATATGCATAGTAGACTCCAGATAGTACATGTAAATACCAAAGAAAAGCACAGCAAAACAATAAGTTATATTTTAGACAAAGTCATGACTTTATTATAGCCAGATACTGGAGCCCATTCACCAAAAATTTACTAGAGGACATGAAGACAAAGTCAAATGAAAATCAAGAAACACCTAATGTGAATGAAGTAGCTCTTAAATGACCACACTGTGTTTTCAATTTAAATTACCTTCACAAAAATGGTGCAACCCTTGTACTGGACTACCTGCTTCATGAATCTTTCCCAATGCACACAATCCAATACACTGCAATGGTAACACTGCAAAACATTTTTATTTATTTTTTTTATTATGAGGGCTTAATGACTGTCTGACATAGTATTTTCTGTGTGGCCATTAAATTACTATCAACAAACTCAGATTCCAGATATTATAATGGGGGGGTGTAAATGTTTTTCTTCCCTTTCTTTGCAGAACCACTTCTATGGAGAATATCCACTTCCTACAGGATCATAAAACTCAAGAAAAAGGAGCAGTTCAAAATAGACATTGTCCATGGAGCACATGGTTCAATGCCACCTATCAGATAACTCTGCAGAAATAATACTGGAAGCTAGATGCTAGTTGCAACTGTCTAATCCCTTTGATTAGTCAACATCTCTACAATAATGGGAATAGTTGCGTGCACATGATAATAACGTCTGATTATAAAATAAGCTGTAGACAAGACATGTAAGCATATAGGCCCTGTGGAATTATGTCCATGCTCATGGGACTTGACACCATTGGACTGATTCATGTGGGTGACCTGATGTTAGTAGTGTACACTGAAAAACTGAGGAACAGCTGAATTACTGGACGAAATTATGACTAATTAAGAATGTGCAAACCCCACATCGGACAATCAGAACAATTTATTGGCTAATTGGAATAAAAAATTCTCATGTGCCAGGCCAATGACACAACTAATTGCTTTTTTAGTAATGTTGTTTTTTTTTATATATATATATATATATATATATATATATATATATATATATATATATATATATATATATATATGGTGTATTGTTTGGGTATCACCCTGTATATTTTAGTGTATCTCTATAGAGATTAGAAAAGCATGGCAAGAAAAAAAAAATGGTTTCATTTTGACACTGCTTGCTTATGGGGAATTGGTGTGAGTTTATACAGTAGATTAAAAACAAAACACACTTGAACAGTAGCTAGATGACCTCTGCTTTTATTTAATACCATCTTAAGCCATTTTACATTCTGGAAAACCAAACACCCGGCCAATTTATTGTCCCTACTGGTGGTCAAGGCTGGAATAGCTTACTTCCAAATTTTGTCTTGAACGATGAGTCTGTTAGTATTTTAATTCTAAGCTCAAAACATATTTCTTTGAACAGGCCTTTCACTAGTAAGCAGTTTAGAGCATTTGTTTGGCCTGTACATAACAAAACAGTTAAACAAAACAACAGCACCTAAGCTTTCCCAGCCAAGCCCTTTTCCTAAACTAAGTGAGCCCCCATATATATATCTCCCGACCCTCTTAAGCTGAATGTGCAGTCGGAAAAAGTGCAGTGCAGTCTGAACTATAGTCGGAAAAATGTGATTTCAGACATAAATGGAAAAATGTTCGTATTGTTTTAATGGTCTGGATTAATGTATTTGGTCTGGATTAATGTATTTGATAAAGGGTTTTACATTTATTAAACACCTATTTCAAATCTGGTCCAAATCCTGGAGTTTTACCAGCAGAAGCTCCCTTAGTGATGCATGCAACCTGATTTTGTTTATGGAATGGAATAAAATGGTATTCGAACAACTCCCATAAAATGCACATTCTAAATATGTTTTTAATTAGCTGGCAAGGGAAGTATCTGGGTTGGTCAAAGCAAAGGGGGAATTTGTGATCTTATAGGATAATGGAAACAAGAAAAGGGCCAAAGTGCATGTGTGTGACTGTAATGCTTGGGTGATGATGTCATCAAGTTGGAAACCAGGTATCCTTATATATATATATATATATATATAGATATATATATATAAATCAAGTTTTTTAAAATCCACAGTTGTTACTACGTTATACCCTATTACACAGACTCTGCTGAAACGATTTAGGACGTCCACAGTCTACAGTCTGTGGTCTTCAACCGTTTAGTCTGACAAATGAGACGAAAGTGTGACTCCACCTCTCCGAGACAGGTCTGTATGCTACAGGCCAATGTCCGGTTATTGTAGATATACTTCCTCTATAAGCAACCAATGAATAATAATAATAATAATAATAATAATAATAATAATAATAATAATAATAATAATAATAATAAATAAAGCTATAGTAAAAAAAACTCAAAACCAAAATTACAATTAAAAACACATGCACAAAAGTATAGTGTACTGGTACATTAATAATTTACTTTAATTGTCTTTAAATACTTTATTTATACTCTTAGATCCTTAAATAGGCTAAATGATAAACACTTTAATATTCTTTAAGGATAAATCTCACTTAGAAGGACACCATGACACTGATATTGCCAGACTTAAAAAAAAAAAAAAAAAGTTTATCTTCTCTCTGATGTATGCTACCCAGCGCTTAATGAATACAGCCCTAAACAGCTTTAACATATACCAGTACCAGAATTTAGTTAGTTCAAGGCTTTTTCTAAAGTTGTTGAATCATAGCAAATCAAGGTTGGAAAAATCCACAAAATAAGAGATTCCCTGGAGTTATTGCTGGGGAAAGAGAGATGCATCGACTATGAAGCCATACAAAGCCACAAGCGATGAAGCCATGTCCGACATCGGAAAGTATGGTTCTAGTTGCTACTTTGTCAATGAAAGCCCTGGCAGTGTTGGATTGCTTTCTGTGACTGATAAGTTTATAGTTGACATCTACACACACATATATATATATATATATATATATATATATATATATATTCAGTTTTAATTTTCCTGACTAGCCGTAAACATTTGGACCTACAACTGTTGTGTTCCAACACTACACACTGGCCAGCGTACAGTTCATTGAATTACACTTATTGGGAAAATGACATAACCCCAACTAATTCAGGATTGGTCAATATTTAGTGTGCTCACAGTACACTCTTTTTTGTTCTTTTCTAGCGCAATGATTAGTTTTATTTTTGTCTTTTTTTTTTAACCATGCAATGCAGCTAATCTGCTGTCATTCATCAAATTGATGAGGCTGTTTAAGGAAAATAAAAACAAAATCTGAAGATGACAGATGACAGATGGTAGAATTTCACATGCATGTAATCCAGTTTCCGCATTAGGGATATTTACAAATCAAGAGTGCTCACACACAGGAATTATCCTTAATTAGGCAAGCGACTGCATGAATATCTATGAGTTATAATGGGATTTAAAAATAAATCTGCTTTATCTGTACGCACAGGGGTTGACTTCCTGAGGCTGATTATCCGGCAGTCAGACATGGGCTGTTTCACCTTTTTATTAGGAGAACAGCTGGTTGCTTGATAAGACTGAAAGGGGCCCTTGGAAAAGTTAATTTTGTTCTCAGATATTTACAATTTACATTTAATATGTCATTTGTCATATTTATATTGCTATATCAATGTTGTTCATTTTTGTTAAATTTTAATAGCATACATATTCTACACAGTTTAACTTAAACTAAACTCTGAAATATCGTTCCTCTGTGTGACATAAAAAATGCCAAGGCGCCATTATGCACTTATGGATGAACTGAAAAAATATAAACTTACCTTTATCATAAGATGGACAAATAATGATAATAATACAATGCAGAAAAAATATTTCCTACCATTGTGGTTTTGTTGTAAGGAATTAAGATAATGGGATAACGGCAACTGAACCATATTTAAGTTAGATATAGTAATGTTTTTTTTTTTTTTTTAACCTCAAAGAAAACCATTTGTAAGTAAGCATCTTAAACATTTCTAAACTACTTATCCGAAAATTATCAAGTTTTGCAATTATTTTTTTTTTGATGTTTGTTCAAGCAGTTCTAATTTTTTTTCAGGATTCTTTTCTGCAGTAGAAATCCCTGCGCTTGAAAGCGAAGTGCTCGTATGTTGTTTGTTTGTTTGTTTTTTCCACGCTGATGTGACGTAACCACGCAAATAAAGTAATCATGTTATTGTTTGGAATCCAAACAATTGGTGTGTACACGCGTCTCTAGTTGCTATAGCGGAAAGGCACTGACTCAATGAGTGCCGTGAATTTATCTATATCAGCAATTGAGAATAGCACCGACGGCAGCTGCTGCATGCTGGCGATAATTTCGAGCCCTGCTTGCTACATGGCGCTGTTAATTCTCAATTTGTATGTATTTTAAAGCTGACCATTACACTAACAATTTGAACACAAACAGCCAGTTTCACAGACCCTGGACCACCTTACCTTAAGTAGAATTAAGTTGTCCAAGATGAGTGCTAATCGGGGTCTGTGAAACCACGCGTATAAATGAATGTTCATACGTTTATATGTATATGTTTTACAGCTCAATGCCTCTGGCTACATCCTCTGTTCATTTGTCTCTGTCTGTCTGCATCTTTATCATCACCAAACCTGTCAGTTTGTCTGTCTTAACTGTTAACACCATTTATCTAAAACTGCTGTTTATTTATGAGGCACACTGTTGCTGCCTATCAAGTAGGTGGTTTTGCATCTTAAACAGACTGGCTCGCTAGATACTTTAATAAGGTGTGAAGGCAGACCCTCATGCCCGGGGAGAAGAACATTGATTTAGAAATTATCTGACAATGTGATGAAACGATCTAATCTGTCTCAGTCCAGAACTGACAGCAAAATTACAGCCATCCAAATCTAAAAAATAAAAAAAAAAGTCTGATATTCTCAAAATCAACTGATAAGCAAACATATTACTGTAACTCTTCGCCTATAATGTGCACCCAGTGTCTAAGTGCATTACAGAGCTCTTGTATAAGGCACATCTCTTGTGTACTTCCCTATCAAAACACCATAAGGTACTATATAGAATACTATTACCTTACACCTTTTATAAAGCGCAACCTGGATATGCTCATTTTAGTCTTAACATTAGTGTAAATGTTAACTGAATATTTTAACATAATCATTTATTACAATTCTGAACGAATACCACATTTTTTACAGAACATTGTTTATGCACTTTGAATTGCAAATACATTTTTTTCATGAAACACATAATTGTTACTTCCCTCGTGTCCCAGGAGATGGCACAACTAAAAGCAATTTCCAATTTGATTATGCACATTTGTGAATGCATCATCAATCCTTGGAATAGTTTGCTGTGACCTTGTTTGTTTTGTGTATTCACAAATTGGGTTTGTTCTACGACTAAAGATGTTCCAGTAACAAACTGGCCCATCTCAGTGGTTGAAATGTGAAATGATGTTTAGAAGGCCAACAACCTATGGTTAGTGGTTTGGATGTTTACATATTACTGTTGTTCTCGTTACTAGCAGAAGGGAGTACGCTTGGCAACACTATTGCATCGCTGTTAAAAACTGCTCGGATGTTGGTAATGTCTACTTCATGATTCCGGTGGTGCCACTCTCTCTATTTAAATATATATTTAAACATGCATGTGGAAGTGTAGAGGCGGATTTGGAGTTGAACCATATACTGTAGGTAAAGGTAACCCACTCAGAATCATCTGACTCATGCTCAGACCCTTACAAATGTTTACTATGGTCATTTTGCAGTTTTGCCATGCTCTTTCCATGGTTACATTATGCATTTACCATAGATTGGCATGTTTTTTATTTGCTTTACCATACCGCTCTGTGTTTTACAATGCCTAACTCTGTTCTACCACGGTTTCACTATGCTGTATTACAATTTGCTATGCTTTTACTATGTGAAAATTATAAGATGACTGCTGTTTAAAACCAACTTGGGCACTCTAATGGGATTTAAGCAGCTCATCATAAGATGCATGTGCAAGAAATATATGCTAGCTGCTTACCTACATTTCAGACTTGCTTACTTACATTTGCCACAGATAGATAATGCCACATAGGCCATCACAGTAACCTACAGCACCTTAATATGGACAATAATTCAATGTGTATTTTAAATAACAACAATAATAATAATAATAGCCTGGGTCTGTTGTCTGAAGGGGATTGGAGACAAAAACATTAAACTTTTTTTTTTTTTTTTTTTTTGTGCTACAGTCAATATGGGGTAATTCAATAAGGCAAGTAAAATATCATTATATTTTCTGTACACTGTCTCTAATGTAATTTGTGAGATGCTTCATTGGACAAAAAGGGTATTATATTACCTATACTGTAGGAGGTGATGTAATAAACATGTTATCTTTTTGTTGTGGTGTTTTCAATGATATGCAATGTAAAGCTGTTTTAAATAAGGAGAGGCTGCTTTGATATACTTTGATATCTTGTTATATCACTGAAAGGGGTACTACAGGAATAACACTGTTAGCCAATAACACAGATAATTGTATCCTGTTTAAACCATGTTTAAACCATAAACTATTAACATGGTCAACCCTGGTTTGGCAACTAGTCACCATGGTTAACGGTTGCCAGTGCATGCTTGGTATGTGGCACCACCACAGCCAAATCATGTTTGACTTGTATACATTATCATAGTCAGACCATGGAGAAAATGGTCATACAAAAGGCATTGTTTCCCATGAAACAGTCCTGGTCAACAGTGGTACCATGTCTGAGAAAGACCCATATAAAAGTTGCCTATGTAATTGTGCAGTTCACCATGTTCACACCACGGAGACAGTATGGCTCCATGTTCAACAGGACATCTTGATAGCTGGGACAGTTCAGGCTTTTTAGCACCCATCCCAATGCATTCTGGTCAGTGTAGTCCTGCATCTCCTAAAGAAAACAGAAACAAGCTAAAGGCACCTGCGACAGGTAAAACGTACCAGAATGCACTGCAATGGAGGGTGAAAAACCTGAACTATCTCAGACTGTTCCAGTGAACATGAAGCTATATGGTCACCCTAGCTTTAACTTTAACTACTCTTTATTACACAGTGAAGGCAATGATTTTGCTCATTAAAAAAACTAAAAAAAACAACAAAATGAAAGTCTCTGGTGCATGCAACATTTCATGCTCCCCTGGAAACCATAAGTTATTTATAGCAGAATCGGTTGCCTACACATTTTATATATAGACATTGTGACAGGGTGACGTCCCCTGATGGAAGCAGTCAGCTCTTATCCAACACATCTACATATAAAAAGTGCTGTATAGTGAGGTAATTGTGTAAATGTATTTGTTTAACCGAATTGCAAACAATACGGTGATTCCTGCAAACAGTGGAAACACTGAACCAGATTAAAAATCTCTGTGCAATAGCTTTTTTATGTTTTGTATAAACTGTCTGTTTCTAAATTATTCTGTTTTTAAAATAAACCAATTAAGAGAAAGTTAGTGGTTTGAAAGGTTGATAACTCAGATGAAGCCTAATATTTCAAGTAAAGAAACATACTAAGACTACTCTTAATATTTGTACCCCCTGATAGGTCCAGTCTTGCCTAAAATAATACATGATAACTGCCTGCAAACAATGCTTCCATTAACTAGCATTATACATGCATAATTTACACAAAATAGGATTCATAACATGCCTGTAGGGGGGAACAAATATTTGCCGCATTGCTGTTTCCTATGCAGTTTATAGCAGTTAGACTTCTGGGAGGAATACAGTTCACGTGTGTCCTTCAGCCCAATGATAACTACTGGAGGATCGGGGGACCTACAATTCACAGAAGCTTCTTTGCAATGCATATTAACATGTGGCAAAGCCAGAGAGAGGTTAATAGAAGTGGGCATCTCATTGCACACGCTGCAATGTTAAATAATCAAGCTGACAGAAGAGTTTGCATTAGGAGAAGAATCAGAGTTGATGCAGTGAAGAATTGGGCTGCTCCCAGGGGAAATCATCTAGAAAAATGTATTTATTAACAAAACAACAATCTTCAAACGGGATTAACATATGAAACTTGTTTACAGAGGCGTGTTTGACACACCATCACTGGGGATTGACAATATGTGCTAAGGCACAACGCTTTAGTATTCCAAAGCTCAATGACACAAGTTTTGTCCTTCACATAAAAACAAGTGCATCCTGACTGCTGTGAAATCCCATTAGCATTTGTACTAAAAGAATCTTAGTTACATGTAATAAATGAAATGAGCTGACAAGTCTTTGTCTATCCCTGTGAATGTTGATGTCTCTCTTGTCTTCTGTTTTTTTTTTTCTTGGTAAAGATTGGACACAAGCATTTCTAACACTTTAATAAAGGCTTCAAAACACTGAATATAACTACATGCATAATGTTCATAATCACTGAAAACTGAAATAACAGGTAGCCATCAACACTTTAATTGTGAAGATCATATGTTGATAGATGATATGTTGGTTTTCAATATCATTCTGAAGGATTATGAATATAATTATCCAAAATTATATTGCATTTAAGAAGGTGCTATCTCTGGCCTTGACCTCTTCAGAATGAGTTGGGTATGCGAATCCTCACTAAACACATGCATGTCATTCTGTGCTTATGTTTGAGTTATTTTAAAAAGTGGATCCAGCAGAAAATCAGTGTTCCATTCGCCAAGAATTGTGCCTTGACCTGACATTTGAGTGACAGTGAGTGTCATTTCAGAAAGAATTCCAACAGAAGCCAATTACAAATTCTTCAGGATTAAGAGGCTGCGGGTTGGTGATTATAGTGCTCATGAACGCAAGGGACAACAGAACTGGCACTGCCGGATAAACCATACGTGGACAACTGATTGCTAAGGCACCAATGTGCTTTAACAATCCTGACCTCAATGAATACTCCTGTTACTCAGTTCTGGGACTTTCCATCCAATGGAAACTGGAATCACCAAAATCAGCTGTTTTGTAACTTAGGCTTCCAATGGGGGAAGGCTAGTGCATTGATCAATCACAGCACCTACTCTGCTCTTTGACTCAAGATATGCAGCTAATATGTTTTAATTATCAGCGGGAGCTCCTGACTAAATTTTCCTAACTACTTCACTTGCTTTACTGCCTATGCTGTTGCTTTTACTATTCAGTACTACATGTTGTTTTCAGGGTACACTGCAGTAAACACTTATAACTATCAGCACAGTGTGAAACCAATTTAACTGCATTGAAAGCACATAAATTGCACTCTGATTGCATTGAAATGAACTGCCTTTTTGAACAATTTTCAATGTTCTAACTGCAGTTTAATGTCACTAAATAAACTGTATTCTGTTCTGTTTGACTATACACTTGGATTGTTTTCAGGAATGTGACCAAGGAAAGTTGTCAGCCTTTGTCAGTCAGGAGGCAGAGTGGTTTGGTGGTTAAAGTCCAGGGCTTATAACCAGAAGGTCATCGGTTCATAATTCACCTGTGCCACTGAATGACTCACTGTGTCACTTAATCTCCTTGTGCTCCATCCGGTGGATGAGTTATTAAATCAATGTCCTATTGGAAGTGACTCACAGTTCACGCCAGAAAGTCATATCGTGGTGTGATTTGTCTTTCTATAAAAACGATACTAATGACAATTTAGAGTGAAGAGCTCTGAGAATCTAGCCCCCACCCCATCCCCCACACCCACGTTTTCAAGGGGAATTAGATGTTGTTATTATTATTATTACACTGTTTGATTTCATGGCCTTATTGGAGTTAGTCCTATATTTTATACCTCTAGTTAAATTAAAACAATAATAAAAAAATAATAATAAAAATAACCCAAAGCCTAAAAGCAAAAAAAAAATTTGCTAGGTGAAGTTACACTGATTTCCTACAGGTTGATCTTGTGAAGCTGCTTGATTAACCTAGTCAGTCAACCTTTACTTTAACCTAAACTCATAAGGAAATTCATATGTTAGTAAATACATAATTACAAGTCTATTGCAGACACTGAGTGGAATATTCAATAGGCACATGTATTCAAATGTTATGGGATAAGGCTTTGTGGCATGTGCCCTGTCACTCTGGGGGTAGCCAGAGTCCAGGCTCTCCTATGGACTGGAGCACAGCTGTGAGAGCAGATATGCTGTCATACTCCCTGGAGCCAAATATCCGGGTCTCCTAGAGAAGTTCACAGACAGAGCAATACCTTGGGCCAGGCAGTACATCAGCTGAGTGATTAGCTAGCCAGGGAATCTTTCTTTCTTTCTTTCTTTCTTTCTTTCTTTCTTTCTTTCTTTCTTTCTTTCTTTCTTCTCAAGAACATGTTGTTCTGACTGAACACAGCAACTCTTTCTTTCTTGATTGTTTTTCATTTACCGCAAGAAAAACAGAAAGTAAAATGATCCAGGGCCAGGTGATGCATGATCAGAACAGGGACCTATATAATTAAATAATAAACCAATCTAGAATCAATCTGGTCCAAGGGATTACTGTCGCTTTTATCTGGTAACTCAGAACGACTATTCCTTTGAAAAGCACTTTATTAGATTTACATGAATAACTAATACCTGTATAAACATGTTGTGTTTATTTAACGTAGATCAGTTACGTGCACACCTGACAATGTGAACATGTTCAATGAGAACACAAGGGCGTCCTGCCCCCTCTAGCCTATTCTGTTGGAAGAATCATTACTATTGAAATTTAATTAAATTACCATTAATTATAAACAATATCCAGAGGGTGAAGTAGTCAGTGCTCTCATGTAAGCCCTGTGTACATATAAACTGTATACTGTACAGAACAGAACAGATATGGCAGCCAAAAGAATAAACAGAGGCCAAGCCATGTTCTTGGATGTTATAATTTGCTAACAGCTGCTTGAAAAATACCATCATTTGCTTGCATATGCAACTGGGAGTTTATTTTAATGAGTTTGGATTGTGAGCCTTATGGCAAGGAAGCAGTTTTATTGCAGTTGATTGATAATTTATTTCCATTGAACTGCATTTGCAGCTTTTTAAATTCTACTTGTTTCAATTTCTCCAGGTCTTTTGGTGCTGTTCACAAAACTGCTTTAGAAATAGTTATTCAGCACCGAGAATCTGCAAGAATGAATGGCAACGAATGAATGATGATGATTGCAATTGCAGATGATTTATGAACTGTGAAGGGCTCTCAGGGCGATGACTGTGGTGGTGCACTAAGCGCCCGAGTGAAAGATAAATTTGGCCGGAGGCCTCGTCCATGGGTGCTCGATGGCTACCTGTGCGAGGCCGGCTGGAAAAACATGAACAGGTACATGCATCCCAGTGCCACAGATAGGAAGTGGCTACGGGCCACCTCCCCCCAGGACGAGGCACACTGCGAGGTAGTGGCTGGGGAGGATGGAGGCCAAAAAAAAGAAGCGACATGAAAGAATAACACACAGAGCTTTTATGCGCTTGATGATGACATATTGGTTAGGGGCAGATTCTCTTTGTAGAAAAGTAACCACGTTTACAATTCAGCACAGATAATCTGCAATGAATGAATGGCAATGGATGAATGATTCCAGCAAAAAACACGAACAGTTACATGCATCCCAGTGCCGCAGATATGAAGTGGCTGTGGCCACCTCCCCCCAAAAAGACGAGGCCACCAAACCATGAATGGAGAATAATAAATTACTACAGTGGCATCCTGTCATCTATCCCCCAAATATTTAATTTAATGAAAATCGGTAGCTGAGACATGGCCCGTCCCACAGAGCATGACTGCGCTAGAGGAAGACAGCCCCCTCAGGAGCCCTGTCAAGAGCTTTTGAAAATAAAGGATGAGAATGCAGTTCCAGATAAAATATACAGAATGTCAATGAAATAAATCATTTTACAACCAATCAATAAAAACATGCACGTTTTTATTGGCTAATGTGGAATGAAAAACAAAGCTTCATTGACGACAGTGTTAAACAAAGGAAGAATGGTCATGATGGATAATGCAATTTATGTCCTCCTCTGGAGGCTTGGGTTAGAATCCAGTTTAAATTAGATATCTGTGGTATTAGTCACAAGGACAAACAGGTGGTAGGTAATATTGGTACAATATCAACAGTACATTTGCTTTAAGAAATAGTGCTTGTTTTTACCTTAACAACGGAATTGTAACCCTTGGCGTTTTGAAAGTAGAGAAAGGTTGGTATTGTTTCTGACACATGACTACCTACAAAAGTCAATGATTAGTTGATTGCAGGGCATGTTACAGTAGCCTTTCCACACCACCAGTATCGTGCTTTCAAAGGTCACTTGTATCTACAGGCTGGTGCAGATCCCATGCTTCGTTCATTGTTGGCACACAAGAAGTTCCCATTTCTCATACTTGATTAGCTGATCTCGCTGGCAGTGGAAGCTAAAGACAGCATAATGCCCCTGCCGTCTGAGGAAAATTACTTCAAGGAAATCCTAACATTATTGACATTATCATTTCGGTAAATCAGCCAGTAACCATGTTTTAATTAGTCGTATCAAAGACATCCTTATCTGTCAGGGAAATGTACCCAGGCATAGATACAGACTGCTGTGGTTGATTCTTTAAGGGTGGTGGGGGTGCCTGATCAAACACAAAGGGGCTTGCAATCCAGGACATCATTGTAAAGAAAATGCTGTTCTAACAATTTTCAAAATGTCAATGATGCAAATCCAACACTTCAGACAATCTCTCAAGCTTTTAACTTCCTGGCAATCATTTTATCTGGATTACATGTTTGTCAGTTCTTTAATTGCTATTAAGCTATTTCAAAGATGCCCCAGAGAAGCTATTGTTATAAACTGAAAAATAAACAACCTGACTGCCACTGACAGTATGGATCACAAGGCATTCTTATCAAATATTTCCTGTTTAGATATTAAACAATGATAATTGATTTGTTAGCGCGATGAGAAGAAAGCAAGGAACATTTTTCTTTCTTGCATCTTGGTTTGGTAGTTGAACAAAGCCTGTAAAAGTTTACCATGGTAATTGAGAAATTTGCTATGGTTTTACCTTGATTATACACTACTACACTGAGCTATGCTTTTACCATGGCATGTTAGAGGGAAAAATAAAGAAAATCCAGGACAAAGTCATATCCAGGTATTAATAATTGTAGGCCAGGTGTTATGTTTTTAAGCCAAGAAATGCTTCTTACTTTAAACAAACTAATATGAATTCAAAGAAACTCGGAAAGCCCCTAAAACATTTTAAAAAAATGTTTTAAGACAGCTAATTAAATTTTACCTTTTATTAAAAGCCCTAAGGTTTTTTTTTTTTTTTTTACTCTTGTTCTTAAGGGGGTTACTGCAGTTCTACCAATCTTTTCTCATTTCTTTAAATGTTGCTACTTTTATTCTTTTATAACTTTTGCACGTTTTTGAGTGAACCTTTTTTTTTTTTTTTTTAAATGATACAGCTGATTTAATGCTTTTAATTTTGGGAACTGACCTCAGAGTGGGAGCTGTAAAACTACAGAGGGGAAACAATCCATTCAGGAAAATAATGCAATCATTGGAGATCATTACCTTTATTGATCAATACAATATAATTGTTGCTTGTGCCAAAACTGTGCAGCCATTATACTGCAGGACAACCATTGCAGCTGTTCTCTGGTTTGCAATTTCTGGTTTTTATTCATTCTTCCTAAAGGAACTGTCTGAACAAAACTAAAGAGCAATGCAAAACATATTTAACCTGTTGTTAGTCTACTGTGGGGTATTGTAAGGGATGACAGTAGGGATGAAATGAATTTTTGCTGCCAGTTCCCTGCTTACAATAAGATTAGTTGTTGGTTGGAAAAAAGTAGAGGTAAGCTATAAAAATATGAAAAATAGATATATGAATATATTTCAATACATTAAATGTCCACTGTAATACATGTCCTTAGTGTAACTGTGTCCTTAGTGTAATGAAACATTATTACAGTTCTAGTTAGAGAGCCAAACTTACAGCCCGCAGCTGTTTCTTCAATTTTGTACTGGCATTTCCTATGGGATAACCTTGGGATGCATGGGAGGGGGGTTGCATTAGAGGAAGACAGAGACTTGTTAAGGTGCCACAGCTGAAAAGTATCCACTTTATACAATTAACGTTTCAAACATGCCTGCAGCTGTTTTTATATATATATATATATATATATATATATATATATATATATATATATATATATATATAATAATACTTATTAAATTATCCAACACCATTCTTGATAAGTTTTTTTTTATTGTTTTTATGTAGGGTTATGGGAAGAGTCGGTGTTTCGTTAATGAATTAAAAGTAAGACATTTTTTAAAAAAAACTATTTACATTTACCACGGCTGTGTGTACTGTTGGCTGTTGAAAAGCGCATGACATACGAGCGTGATGGTGCCGCTACCAGCTCTCGCAATCCCATCGTCTGCAGCCTAGAGAGAGAGAGAGAGAGAGAGAGAGAGAGAGAGAGAGAGAGAGAGAGAGAGAGAGAGAGAGAGAGAGAGAGAGAGAGAGAGAGAGAGAGAGAGAGAGAGGAGAGAGAGAGAGAGAGAGAGACTCGCACACTGAGGAAGACAGTCGCGTTCACACCGAACTACGCAGACAGCACAGACACCAGCAACTTTTCTGTTATCGGCAGCATTCACAGCACTCCTCCCACGGCTAACAAACGTAAGATAAAAACTAAAGAAAATGGAATATGAAAATAGGAGGGAATTATTGATAATATTATGAGAAAGTACTCTAAATTAGAAGAAGCTTCTTTTTCGTGGGACTCTTCTTGGCAAGCGGGACAGGTGGTCTCGGAAAGGTAAGGTGGTTGTTTTCTTATTTAGAAACAATTTATAATAGCATATACTATATATGTTTAGAAAGATGCCGGTGCTTATGTGTTCTACATGTCTTCTTGCTTCAGTCATTTTATCTTGCTTTCGCACACGTTTGATGAACGTTTATCGTTATCTATGTATCTATCTATCTATCTATCTATCTATCTATCTATAGTTGTGTCTGAACTTTAAATAGCGTTGCTCTTTAAAACCCAGTAAATGCGGGACAGCGTTACTCAGATAAATAAGAATGTAGAGTTCGTTAGTGTCTGGATGACGCGTGCTTGAGATGTTCATTTAAAAAGCGATGGGAAACAAAACTGTCAGCCAGTAAACGGTTTGACAGCAAATACCTGCAAGAGTGCAGTTCGGTACAGCGTGAACTGTGTGGAGAATAATCTCTGGTCAGGCAGTTGTACATTTTGTATCCTGGATTAGAAACTGCTGTTTGGTAAACTGGAGGGGTTGTTCTTTATGTACCTGCCTTATTTACTTACTGCGGCAAGGGACTAAGTCTGGTTCTTTCTTGAAGTGCATCTATCTACTCCAAGTTGAAACACCCTGCCAAACACGGGAGCACGGTAGATATGCCTGGAAACTTCTTTGATTGGAAAACGTACTTGAAAGAAACAGCCCTCCATTCAATAAACACATAAGTGCATTGTTGAATATTGAATATCCTTTGATTATTATTATTATATTATTATTATTATTATTATTATTATTATTATTATTATTATTATTTTTCTTATTATATTAGGTAATGTACTATAGATTTTTGAAGAGATTTTTTTCTTTACTTTTTTGTAAAGTGTCAAGTATAATGAATGACATTTTATTCAGTGGTTCTAATTATCAAAGGGGGTCTTGTCTTTACAGTGGTCCCTTTGAGGGTTGAGAAAAGCATGCCAGAGCTCTCTCTTTGTTCGGACTAGTGAAATACCTACAGCAGCACCAAATCTGATCTGTTCTTCATTCACTGCTCTTGAAAGTGCTATTCATCCAGTTGTAACTAACACACGCATTAGATTAATATTACTATCCTGCCTTCAAAAAGCCTTTACTTGGGGGTGGGGATTAAAGGTTTTTTTCTTTTGGTTAATTGGATGCCTATGGTATAGATCTATTAACCACATTGTCAATTAACTAGTCTGTATACAACATATTTTTCCCATGTCCTAAATCCTAATTTGTGGTTCACAGGCTGCAAAGGTTAATAAATGACAGCTTTGTGCTTTTACACCACAAACAACTAGGCTCTGGCAGTAGTTTTAAGTCTTGCAGAGTGTTGCCATTATAAAAAATAAAAAAAATTCTGTGGATAACTTGGCTACTTACAGCATTTACCCAATGTTGTTTTAGTGGGTGATGTGTGACAACTAACTAGGCTCCATAATTAACTGCTGTATTATCAAGTCAGTTTATCCACAGGAAGCAGGAAACAGACAGAAAACAATCAAATAGACTTTTTTTTTTTTTCCTAGTGCTATTAGTTTGCGTAATATGTGCCCTACATTTGTAAAACTAAAAGTTGTGGGTGAGAAAGATTTTTTGCGATAGACTACAAAATAATCTTATTTTAAGAACATCTATACTAAGGAACCGCTATTAAACACAGTGCTTTTGTTTTTCTAACTTTAAGTTCTATGCACAAGATGACATCAGCAAACAGGATAAGATGTGCCGGATTTTCATTGGTTGATTACTCATACTGTACATGGTTTATGACCAGTTTTCCCACACTGGACTTTTGCCTAAATTGGTCAGATTTACCATTTTGCATTCAGATCTCTCACTCTCACACCATGGTTCACAAATTATAAAATAACTTTTGGAAACAGTCTGGTATACACAGTTCAAGCCATGATTTTTGTAATTCATTATCATAAGCTGTTTCCAAAGTGTGTTTTATTCAGCCCTGTCTCACATGCTAAACCTCTTCAAAACATAGAAAGGCAGTTTGATTTAAAATTGTAAAACCTAAAACCTGTACAAGTGTCTGAACTCTGTTTTCTACACTAAATTCTTTTGTACAATGTTCGGTTACTCTAGCTAATTATGCTCTTATACTCCTACTACCTCAAACAAGCTAACACCGCAAGTAAGTCCGTCCTTTGGATGAGATGTAAAACCGAGGTCCTATTGTAAGTGACTCTGTAGCAGCAGTTGTTAATGTATAGTTTACTCACTAGTCCCTGTAAGTCGCTTGTGAAATCTATCTAAACAAATGCAGTATTGTAGTGCAGTACCGGCTTGTGATTGCGAAGGTCTTTTTTTTTTACCATGTTGTAACAGGTCATATACTGGCTTTTATAGGGAGCCATGTGGATACATTCAAACGTATGTGCTAAGTCAGTCCCAGGAGCATACACACATCCGTACAAGTGCTGGTTACTTTTTAATAAATTGAGGGTTTTTTTTCTGTTAGGGAGGTATTCTGCAGTGTCTAACAGCACTTAAAATCACAGAAACTTCTTTGTCACATTCCTAACATATACTGTGTTGCTATTATATTTTTCTTTCTGTTTCCAGTTATTTCAAAGCAAATTTTACATGTGGTGACACAATAATTAAGAAGTAAACATGGTTTGCTACCTGTCTATCTGAAACTGGGCAGGTATTAACCAAATGTATTATGAAACATTATGTCGCGGCGGGTGTAAGGGTTTTTAATAGTTTATCGTTGCAGTTTTTTCCACACATCTTCGCTCTACCGCCGCTCCCCCGAATGAGAAGTATAGTCATCTTATGTTATAAAAGGTGGGAAAATATATATTACACACTGACCACATGTGATGCTAATTATCCCAGGCTAGTTTTATTGCATGTCTGCAATTTATTAAGAAATACGACCCTCAACACTGCTTAACTTGTCTCCACCTTTTTTACCTAAGGACACTGGATCCAATAAAAATAAGAAGTAGACGGTGGTTAGTGTGTAAAGTAATGATGCTGTTTGGTTTTCCATTTCTTTTTCCATATGGGGATCCTTACAACACTCAATTCATGAAACCAGGTGTAACGCATAAATTAAAACACCAAATGTTGCTGTTTTATTTTTAAGACTTATTGGCTAAACTGAAACTATTATTACCTGTTTTGTTTAGGTAGATATTTACATGGCCCACTTCTTCTTGGTACTGTATATACGGTAGGCCCATGTAGGCCAGTCAGGCCCATGTTCCATGTTCCAGTGGTCCAGCTGCAGTTTTGGTATATATAGCCAAAACCCTTTGCTCTCACTGGGCTCTACAGTCTACAGTGAAGGGAGTTGCCTGGCTGTGCCTTCCCAGACTTTGGTTTTCCTTCTTTGTGGTTCAACCATCCTCACTGTCCCTGACGGGACAGCAAATACCCCCCCCCCCCCCCATTAAGACATAGATTGCCATTAGTGTTTAAGACAATGGGATTTGTGTTGGATTTTGCCACCATGCCATAGATATATCATCATAGGTAACATGCCCATTCTAGACAATAGGGCAGCAGAGTTGTGTGTTGGGAATCTTGTAGACTCTATATAGTTGCTATAAATAAAATACTTCCTGAATACCCACATAGCTGAAGAAAAGGAAGAAAATATTGCTAGCAGCTGGTATCAGGATGCGGGATGATAAGGTGGTGTAATCTGGGGGCCTGTTTTGGATTTCTTTGAAAACTGTTCACAAAAAGAAAAACACTACAATAGGAAGACACTCTGCACAAAAACACAAACAGTTCTCATTCATGATAGCTTCTGTGAATCATACTACATAGCAGGCTTTGTTGTATGGCTGTGGTGCCTGTCAGGAACTGTCTCTGAATGGCAAGCCGTGGATTACAAGTCTTCTTAACCCTTCTTTGTATGGCGAGTGTGCATTTGACTGTTTGTAAGGAGTCTTAAACCTGACAGATAGATAAATAGATCAATGCTGTATTTTATATATACCTTGCTATTTGTTTTAATGCTGTTTGCATAACATCTTGGTAACTGTTTGTGGTTTGCCTACTTTAGAATAGAATCATGCTGTTTCAATAATATCCATTCATTTTAAGTCACGTTATCTTGACACTTAAATGTGTCTACTGTAGTATTCATGAGACCATTACATTTATACCACTGTTTGTTTAAGTTTTTATGACTTAAAGCTCAGTGATTCACAGTTGTATCCATAAAGTATTATCAGGTACAAAGCAACCCCGTTTACTGCACGCTAGTATTATTAAAAATACATTTAGCAGAGCTCTGCAGAATTGTATTTGTAAGATTTCCAAAGATCAGGCTGATGGATAACATGACCTCATACTAACTTTTATTAAGACAGAAATGTTATTTAGTTATTATTACACAAGAGAAATGACAAGTCGGCCATGGCTCCAGGTGGTGCTTTGAAATTGTTATAAATGCTATTAAGCTTTACCTGCTGTTTCTAATGTAAAAACCAATCATATGTACAGAGATGTATAGACTGTTGCATTTTTGTTCTTGGTGGCAGATCTCATTTAAAAAAGTGCAAGTGAAGCTTGAAATTGAAAAGCATTTTCAAAACCAACCCTTTTACAGGAGCAACCTTGACTTTTTATGATAACAGCAATTTCTGATGCGTTACATTCAACTGACTGACAATTTCTTTAAACTTGAAAAGGCTGTTTTTAAAAGATTTCACATTTTCAAGTAAACAGAACATGTGCTTGATAAAACTGTCCTGAAGTTGCGTGAAGGAGAGTCATCAAAGTGTAGTGTACCGTGTGGAAGCTAATTAAAACATACTCTAGAATCATTAAAGTGGCAAAGTTAAGAATTAAGTATGGATTTTCCAGGAGCTTCATAATTAAGCCAGAAGCTAAATCACAAATTTTAATCAATTTGGAAATCAATTGCAACTAATTTGCTACACAAGACAATGAAAAATACTAGGATGTCCATTAGCATGCCTTCATTTCTGCCCATTGTGATATGTCCATGTACTAGCTGATATTTGTGCTCTAAATAATATTGCCCAACAAAACAAATGCACCATTTGTCCATCATAGCTAGAATTTTGAGTTCCTTAGAAGCTGCTTAGAAAATTGGCTATTTAAATGAATGTTACTTTATGTAACATCTGGATTGGATTGTGAAATATCTTACAACTTCCACTTCCATATTTTCAGATATATCTTCAAGTCTTTTAGTTGTTTATTTAGAGGGTAGAAAGGTGGTCAGAAAACTTAAATATGACTTTCCCTCTTAAGTGCGCGCTATTTGAGTTGGGGGGAGGACATTTAATGGCAAACAGTGAAACAAAAGTGGCATACAGAGGAAGCCACACTAGCTTGATTATTTTACCAAATGATCTTCAATGGTAGTGCAGTCTCTTGAATGGAAATACAGCGGTTTTATATTAAGGGGTAATCATAGCACAAAAGGAATGTTAAAGTGGAATGAGTGATGACATTATAATACTTTGGCACACAAGGGAATATAGCTGCAGGTGAATGCAAGTGGTTAAAGAAATGGGTTTATAACAGGAGGTATTTGGGTTCAAATCCCATCTCAGCTACTGACTCATTGTGTGACCCTGAGCAAGTCACTTAACCTCCTTGTGTTCTGTCTTTTGGGTGAGATGTTCTTGTAAGTGACTCTGCAGCTGAGGCATAGTTCACACACCCTGGTCTCCTTCTTGTAAAGCGCTTTGTGATGGTGGGCCACTATGAAAGGCGCTACATAAATTATTATTATCATATTAGGACCACTGTTTAATATCTATTGTGTTACCACTGCTGATAATGCTGTGTTCAAATTGTTCTTCTAGGGTTTCAGGGTTAGTCACTAGTATTTGTTAGAGTGTCTACTGAGATTGCTGTACGGTATATTATGATTGCAATTATAAAAGTAGATTTTGTTTGAGAGAATAGAAACAACAACACAAGAAAACTGAGGAGTGCAGTAATCCCCATAAGAATTATTGCTTTTGTGTAGTTGGATGAAACACTGCTTTAATCTTACAATCCGACATCTGTTTGCTTAGTCAACAAAACACATGCTAAGGCATTGTTGTTCAGAACAGTTTACCGTCCACCAAATCCAACAAATAAGATCATCCTTCTGTATAAGCTATGGAATTTATATTTTGCCATACACTGTAAATCACACATTTAGGAATTAAACATTAACCTTAAGCAACAGCATTTTAAACACATTTCAGAATTGATGCACTGCACATTTAGTGTTTTCTAGTGTGTCTAAAGTACATTCTCAATCATTTAAAACAGACACTAAGGTGTGTTTAAAATCTGTTACATAATATTTGTTTTTGCATTCTATGCCTGTGTTCACTTCATGCACGCAAAATTCAATTGAATCAATTATTTATTAAAAAGTCTGGTGTTTTTACATAGAATATAAGAATTGTTCATATACGTAATTGTCACACAGCATTGCAGTAAATGCAGTAAAATATTGTAAAGAATAAACAAGACACTGTAAAAAAAACCTGTTTTATTATATATTCGTATGTACCTATTCTTATTAAAAATAAAGAAATGTTATATATTTGGGGGAATTATTCTCTATAAAAAGCCTTTGTAACTACAAATATATCACAACAAGATATCGGCCTTTGAAATAACGTAAACTATTGCCTCTAGGCTTAGAAAAGGTAAAAATAGGCCAGTTTACATGTTGGTTTGTTTCACATGAATGGACAGTGCGTGTGAAAGCTAGTGAAAATGTCCCAAAAAACAATCTCGGTATTTTACAGTGAAAGCCTCAATTTCTTGTGAGATTCCAGGAAATGCTTGTGAAATCAATGCCCACTTACACATGTAAAAATCGTGAAAACATTAATTAGCTTGTTCAAGTCCTTTCCTAAAGCTGGTATAAACCACTCGGATTTGGCCCAGTTTATTATTAATAACGATTTACTGCCCCTAAAACAAAGTACTAAAAAAGCAGGCACTATCCATCAGTAAATCAAATCTTTAATAACCATTTATGTCAAACATGATGACACGTGGATTCTTTCTCGTGAAACTTTTCTCTGCTCATGTAAACGGTATTTTGGGACTTTCCCGGTTAACGGCATGAGAATCTAAGATCGCCGTCAGCATGGCTAATTTAAATCTGACCCTCCACCCCCTCTCCTTGATTTGCATAACGTTTGGGGAAAAGCACGCATTCCAAAGGGAAATGAGGATTTACATAAACACAAAAAGGCACCATGTCCACGTTTATTTCACGAGAAGCAGATGTCTCATGAAAAGTCAAACACTTATGTAACGTGGCCTGGTGAAGGACTACTTACCCATGGGACAGACTTTTCCACTGAAACCCAAGTACTGCCCGTGTCATCAAGTGGATAGGTTAACTTTTCTGTAAAAACATGCAATAGTTTGGCAAGACTGTCCTACCATGGATATTGTTAATGAGCTTTTTAATAACCACGTTAGTGATTTTAGACTTTTTCATGTAGGATTCCTCTTCTTTTAAAGGGTGAATGTGACACCATTCTGGAACAATGGTTAGACAGGAAGGTGAGGAGGTGACACCAGTTTTATTTTATCATAAGCCTTTGAGAAAAGTGACAGCAAAAGCTCAGGAAAATAGACACAGATATAACAGTGTAGTGCGAATACTGTCAATGAAAATATTAAAAAAAACAATAAAATAAAAATATACAAAGGACATTCTATTAGTTTTTTCCCCCTCATTAAAAACAATGAATCCACTGTGCTAGTATGGGCTCCTATTCTTAATTGTGTTTAATTTAAAACGCTAGTTTCTTTCCTTGTTTTGAGTGACAGTGGTGCTCAGTTTCCTATCACATTTTCTGTTCCTTCTGCAGAAAGCTGCACAATTGCAATGCGGTTGACTTGTGTACAGTACCAGTTTTATGTTTTCAGTGTCTGACGTGCTTGGGAAATGCTGATCCATTTTCTGTTCCAGTTTCACTTCTACTTGTATTTGAATTCTATTTTTAAATTATCTTTTACAATCTAAATGTTTTTTTTTCTTGATGTTTTTTTTTTCATTGATGTTTACAGAGACTGGCATGTCTATTTTACTCATTATTGGTCATCTTTAGAGAATTCTCTGTTGATTGCTGTAAAATTCCAGTGGCACCACATGGGCTACTTTGCCCTTTATAAGGTAATTGTTATCGTGGGGTCTAGTCAGATACGTGGGTCGGCTGTACTCAGAAATGGTGGGTTTAGATGGTCAGCATCTTTGGGAGGTCACATTGTAAAGGCTCAATTTCTTCTCCGGGCTTAACAAGTCAGAAGCCTTTACCCACACACTGTGTATTCCAAGTGTCTGATCAGCCAACCAGTGGGGTGACAAGCACACCCCATGAAGATAGCATTAATGCTTGGTGCATCTACCAAACACCGTAGTGCAACCATGTCCCTTTCAAAACAACACATGCACTGTTTGTAGCACAACAAATGGAGCTCTGTTATGATGAACTGTTTGTTTTACAACATCAATTTAAAAACTAACTCCAACCATGTGAACTCTGTATCAGCTGGTATTACCTGAGTTTATTTGCTGGCTTCTTTTGAGTATGCCCTGATTCCAAAGGGATCACATTATGCAATGATCTGCTCATAGAGCTGAAAGGTCACCACATTGTATAATTGCTTTGTTGAGCATACAGCTACCAGTTCAGGTCACTTGATTTAGCAGCAGACATAATATGTACTGTGTAATTCATAACTGCTGTGAGAATAAGGGATATAACCGTTCCAGAGGAAACACCTGGGATTGCACTTGCAGGGGGCATTTGTCCACCCTTGGCCCCACCATGTTCTTAAAATGAAATCTAAAATGGCATGTCAAAAACTGAAATAAGCCTGACATAACCAGAGACTGGGATAATTCATTTAAATAAACAATAACAATGGTAATGAAATATTTAGAATGTTTGCGCTGGGGAGACCACACTGTGGTTGATCCCAGGAGCCACCATCACAGCCGTTCTGTGTGCTGATGTGCTGGGGAGGCAATAAGTTGATCCCTGGAGCCAGAATTACACTTCAGCCATCAACATCAGGCAGAAGGGTATTTACATCATCAGATGGAAAGAAACACAAATGGATGGAGAGGCAGATAGATCACATTAGTTTACTGTCAAGCTACGTCATAGTTGATGCTTATCATGGTGAGAGCCAAGTTCAAATCAGCATGAAGTTTTAGCATCTACTCTCATGTAATGGAAATTGTCATTTATAACAGATGCATCATTGCACATACCTCTAGGTTATAAACAGATTTGAACTGACTGACAAAGTGGCAGGGGACCCACACATTTTTTAAAGTTCAACATCAATTAAAAAGAGTGCCTTTCAGGTTTGATCCTTGACTCCAAGCCATTAAAAATTGGGATTGGCCTAACCCAATACCTTTTTTATTAGTATTTTTGTTCTCTCTTATTTTTCTCAGATCTTTTGATTCTTGTCTTTGGATATGCAGATAATTTTTAATGCAAGTCTGTATACAGCAGAGCTGTGGTAAAGAAATATAAAATGTAAAAAAAATAAAATGTAATGAGTAATATATCACACTACGTTTTAAATAAAGTAATAAATAAGGACATTATATTGATCTTTGAGATGTCTGCAGTGTGGTCATTGATATATCTGCAGTGTGGTCTATGATATATGTGTACAGTGCAGTCTTTGTAATGTCTCTACAGTGTGGTCTTTGAGATATTTCTATAGTGTGGTCTTTGAGATATCTCTATAGTGTGGTCTTTGAGATATCTAAAGGCTGGTCTTTGAGATATTTCTACAGTGTGGTCTTTGAGATATCTCTGTAGTGTGGTCTTTGAGATATCTGCAGTGTGGTCTTTGAGATATGTGCAGTGTGGTCTTTGAGATATCTGCAGTGTGGTTTTTGAGATATCTCTACAGTGTGGTCTTTCACCAGTGCAGTTCAATCCTGTGCTGTGTCTAACACTCCAGTGTTGCTTTGACAGTTTGATTTGAACCTTAAACTGGAGGAACCTCCTGGTACAGTGATAGATTTGTTCCTAATGTTCTTGTCTTTATTTCAACTGCTAATAGCTCATAAACTACTTGAGATGCTGACTTCATATTTATTGTGTGGAATCTCCTAATATGGCTTCCACTTTCAAAGATGTGAGTCTCCTATGGTCTCTGCATTTATTTCAGGAGTTCAAAGGTGGTGCATGGACTTGGGTCTTCAGAGATGAAAGATCCTCTATGTGTTCCTATTTCCTAAGCGCTCTGCATTCTTAACCTAAGTGTCATTCTAGAGGTAGGCATGGTTGTCACATTTTGGCAAGACCTTGTGTGCACTTACGCTTAAACTGGAACTGAATGGAAGAAAATGTAATAAAAATTATAGCTAGTTTCAAGGAGTTGGCTCAAAACTTTGCCAAGGTTATTCTTGCTCACAGTAATTGTGAAGTAATAATATTACATTTGCAGGTCTTGTGATATTTAATTTCATAATGTTAAAAGCGCTGGGACATGTATGCTCTTGGAAGATATCTTAACCTAGTAAGGCATACATTGATTATTTATTTGCCAGCATAATACAAACTTGTCAGCCTCTAAAGGGCAGTCTCTTGTTGAATTAACACATAAAAATGACTAATACGTTATTCATATTATAAATTTCACTTGCCCAACCATTGGTCTTTCTATGGCGCAGCAGTGCATGTCTTGAAGAAATTGCTTCTGTTAAAATGTTGCTTTCACTTGCTGTGATTATTGAGACTAAAAAAGTCAAGATCACTTCCGAAAGAAGCCAAATCTCTTGATTACCCCAATTTTCTATTTGCTTTAAGTAATGCATTTGTATACACAATAAACAAATGACAGGAAGCAATGAATTCAAAAACTGTTTCATTCTAAAAATCCTAATTGTGCAGAAAATGTTGTTCATGGGGAGAGGAAGAGGCTTATGTTTTGTGTGGGTGAAATAAATGTTTTTGGAGTAGAAATGCTTCATTTTTTACTCTTGTTGACTATGGATACTGTATGCAGTGTTATTTATCTGAATGGAATATTTAGATAACCACTCCTACAACACATTGTCATCCCTCAACCTTCTTGGCTGCCATGGACAACTGAACAGCCATTCATCTGCATCCCTGCTTGTGAATTGAAGTGAAGGGAAAGTGGCTCAGTGCTAGCAGCAAAAAAGCAAGGCAAGGCATACCGTATAAGCAGCCAAAATAAGCTGCTCACAGTCAACTGCTGTTACCCAAGACTGGTTGAGTGTACTGTAGGCTTATTTTCTAGTCTCTGCACAACTTGGCTTACAAACTTGGTTAGTATAGCACATGCTTCATTCTCAATTGAAAAGCTACCGCTCAGTGCTACATTGTTGCCTAGGCTTTAATTAAACCCTAATAATAGTGGGACATTATTTTAAAAAGTTGTAATATATACTGTTGCATTTTTGTTTATTAATGCAAACAAATAAACAAGCAAGACCGCTCCTATAGCGGATCTCCTTTGAAAATAACCCTGGTAGTCTACCAAACTTTTCCATTTATAGAAGCAGGAATTCTGAATGCAAAACAGACTGTTTAACTGTGCATACGTTGTAATTTTATGATAGAAAACATCTGCCATGATGACGTAATTAAGAAGGGACAATTCAAGAGTTGTGTGTCTGGCAGGTGTTCTTTAGGATGAGAAATTAGTAACTGCCTTTTTTCACCCCCCAAAATCTGCTGGACTATAAGACTCTTACTTTACTTTTTGTAGCACTACATATAAGGTATACTAGACTTGAGGACTTCAGCATGATCAGGTATAGACCTCTAATATGTGTGTGTGTGTGTGTGTGTGTGTGTGAGTGTGTATGTGCGTGTGTGCGTGTGTCTAAATACAGTATATATATATATATATATATATATATATATATATATATATATATATATATATATATATATATATATATATATATATATACCTATATATATATAAATCTTGAAGAGGATCAGACAGCTAGAAGATAATCTGTTTTTGCTTTTCTAATGATGTGTGCAAATACATTTTTAAACTGACTGTGCAGAGTGTTTGTTTTAGTTGGAGTGGTGAGAGTCTAAAGTCAGTGCACCTCTGGCGCACACCCTGTCTGTTCCTGAAGTCTGTAAAATTAATTTGGGTGCTGTTGGCAGTGTGGAGGTGTACAATCTGTTTACAAAAAGATAATTACCCCTTTTCATTCCTTTTGTAATTCCTCTTCCATTCTGCTCTCCTGGACCAGTGTCTACCCATGGGCTTGCAATGTTGTGACTGGCCTTATAAACAAGATTTATTTACGGAGACTTGGAACGCAGTGCTGGGACAAGGCCTCTGCAGCCTAGCTTCATTAACGCTTTGTCACCAACATATTGTTAAGAGTTCTTTTAAAGCAGTTTTTGATGTCTGGATTTTGCATTAAACAGACTGGAGGTACAAGGTAATGCAGCAACTGTGCATCTAATTTCATGTAATTATGTGAAGTATGAATTAACACTTGCTTACCCTTTAGTCACACTTTATGATGCAGTGTCACTTTCAAATACGACACATTCAAGTGTAAGAGGAAAAGTTTTTTCTGTAATGTGTTCCGAACCTTCAAAGGTCAAAATGTGCCCTTCATTGCAGCCCTACAAAGCAAGAAAACTAAAATTCAATGATGTAACCATCTAATGCGCATTACAAGCAGAGTTCACCTTCTCTCCAGACGCTGTGTAAGGCACATGGGTGCTAGCCATCAGTGCTAAAGGAAATGTTGCGAGACAAATTAGTTCAAACAGTAAACATTTTGAGGAAATTAATTACTCAGCTTTATTTGTCCTTGGCTTACTTCAAGCATTATCAGGAGAGAAGAATAACAGTGGAATGACCTTTGCAGCAAACACTGGAAGATTTGTTCGTTGCTGGCGTTTCAGACTCGTTGCTTGAACTCGTCGTTCATTCTCGTTTTGTGGTCACAGTGTACTCAAGATGTAAATGTCTGCGGAGGTAACCAAATTTTCGAATCAATTATTTTTCTCCTTTCATATTTTTCATTCCTTTCCTTCAAAATGTTTATGTTACACAGTAACATCTGTCTTGCTCTGACACAAAAACTGAACAGGCTGCAAAGGTGAGATGATGTCCCAAGGTACAATTTACACTTGCAATATACACAAACCACATGGCTACTTGGAATCACCTGCACACATACAGTGCATTGAATCAAATATGGAGGCGACACTAGTCATTAATGGAACTGCTGGCAGTAGGGATTGAACTCTGTACACTCTGCACAAAAAATGCTGTTTAATCCAAGGTTAGAGCATTGTTCAGTAGAATCATTTGGGTTAAGAAGGTACTTAACTGACTAGCTCAAGGTCACTTAGGTATAGTAAGCTGTATCTGAAGTCGATTTTCACTTGAGTTGTCTACGAGTCAGCAGATTAGGTACTGGAAATTACATTTCCAAAACATTAGCATAAAAGTGGTTCCCATAGGAAATTTGCTGACATGAACTTTAATCTATTTTGAACTCCTGCCAGGCAAGTAATTATTATTGTTTTTTTTAATGAAAAAAAAGTGCTTGTGATGATTTTCAGTAAATAGCTTTGAGAGTACAGCCCACTAACTTTTAGATAAACCCCTGCCAAACATGATATTTGCTGCCTTTGTCAGTGGGCAGGTATTATATTTACAGTCTTTGGTCGATTTATTCTGCACTGTTCAGGTACAGTATTTTGGATGCATTGAGAGCTTGGATTGATCCCTTGTACTATGTCTCTAGTCCTTTGTTGTGTTTGGCCCAAATTAATTTCTCGAATGTTGACATATGACAAACATAAACTCTAAAACAAATAGCATGATAACTTGAAATGCTTTAATTTGTTTATCTGCCTATTATTTTGTCTAACTCCCAAGTTTGCTATGTTATATATTTTGTTTCAAGGCTTACTGCACATTTGCAACCATATAAATATAAGTACAATTTAAAGACACATATTCATCAGAAATGTTGGTATTACCAAATATTTTTAACTGGTATTCATTCTCCTCAATCTGCTATAAAAATAGCTGATTCTAACAGAGGGAATGCAGCATAACTGAATCCATTTTTGGAAGTCTGTCTAGTACTGTCCTCACGTAGGCTGAAAGACACATATCTCACCCTTAGTTCTGAACCCACTTTAATTGCTATAATTGTCCTGTACCAGAAAAAAGGAAGCCACTATCTTATATTTTACTTATATCACATGATTTTATTTTTCCTTTTCTTTCTGTCCATTTGACTCGAAATTATAGAGCCTGCATTTAGGTGTACCAGAATTCATGTTGTGTCTTGTTTTACTTTTTTTATTGGTTATAAGTCTAATTATACAGTATTAACCATACAGTACTCTGAATAATAAGTCATTTTCTAAAAAGAAAGCCTTTAATAATATCCTCGTCTGGGAATCCTCTTTGAATGTGATGTGTTTGTAGGTAAAGTCATTTTTTTTTTTTATATAACCTGTTACACTGTACACACACACACACATACACACACACACACATTTTAATCTTGAAAGTGTGTGGATCTAAAGAAAGGTGAACGCGGTACATTTTATAGGCCTTTTTTAATGGCAGTTTTTCAGTTAAATCATAAATGATTTCAAAATAATAATAAGTCTAATTAACAACCTGAATATGCTCGTTCAATAAAAGCATAATAATGCGTATGACTTTGTTGTTATTAGAAACGCCTGTATTTCATAGGAAGATTTTTTATTATTATTTATTTTTTTTACAAGAAAAGGGATCAATCTAGCACAGAGAATATATTATATTGGTTATAATTGCAGGTTGGATTCCTGAACTCCTTTAATAAGAAACCTGCATAAGAGCATGTTTGATCAGACGGGAGGGCTGACATTGGTTTCAAAGCTGGTCCTGAAACAGGAAAAAGGATACAAATACAGCTTCCCCTGTAGCCTTTCAGTTCCTTGATTTATGTCATCACCAGCCTCAGGGAGAATTACTAGAGAAAGCTAGAAACACTGCAATCATAGGTCAATTTGCTGGAATTGCAGCTTGTTCCAGTACTTTAATTAAAAAGGAACACTGTTAAAAAGGGTTCTTTTCAGCTACAAAGCATTCGGCAGTCAGAAGATTTGTAGACAAAACCAGAATCTCTTATATGTGCCTTTTGAAATGACAAGTTAGATGTTTAAAATGTTGTTTGATTTGACTCTGCTAAATGTATTTTCTGTGACTTCTCATAAATGTCTACTGTCACCCCTCCCCCCCACCTTGAATTAATGTGCAGCTTTACTTTACTATATGTGAATGCACCTAACCCCCACCTCCCCTCCCATACACACACACACACACACACACACACATACACACACAAAAACACTCATACACCACACCATTTTCTTTATACAGATACAGTGATAATGTAAGTTATGACATTATGAGGATGTGTGGGATGGTGCTGCCATCCTCTGAGCTGGCTGGACTATCTGAACTGAACTGGCTGCAATCAAGGTACGTGAAGGCGCTCTCTTATTATTAAAAGCAGACACCCAATATTCACACAGCATCTCTTGGCTTGCACTGAGTTCAAAACAAACATAGAATTACTCATTTGTAACACGTAACAAGCCAGTCTTTGCTAGCAGCATTGCTTAATCAATAACAGGTACATTTTAGCTGTTTAGTGTAGAGCTTAATGTAGCTAGAGCTAAATGTTGATGAAGAGCTTATAAAGGCTTCTAATGTTTAACCAAGTCTGATTATTACTGTACATACCATCAGGTCTGGCAGACATTTAAACCCAGAGAGTTTATGCTTGTGCTGTTGTCTTTATTAAGTCTACCACAATCTTCTGATTCCAGTGGCACCCTAAATAAACTGCAAAAGCAATTTTGGTTGGTATTTGAGTAATGCCTTCTTAGATTTCTTGTTTGAATTTGTCACTTTGTACAGTGCTTGTAACAGAACGATGTTACATACGTGATCCATCAATGAATAATACTGAATCAGACACCGAGCACTGAGTCAGCACCCACCTGTGTAGCTATGGCGTTAGTCACCTCGAACGTTGCTGCTGCCCGGGCACCCTGTGTCTCATGCTGACAAGAGTAGATTCTATATTTCATATATATATATATATATATATATATATATATATATATATATATATATATATATATATATAGGAGTATCTATATAATATAATAAAAAAAAAAACCTGTTGTCTCAAGGCAATTTAGTCATCAATCATTGCTAAACGTTTATCTTTATGAAAGAGCGCTTTTCCTGCTATCATTAAGAAAAATTGCAGCATATAAAAACCTTCTGACCTTATAAAAACATTATAAAAAGCACGAGTCACCGAACCCCGAAGCATGTAGAAATCTAAAAAAAGGGCACCGATTCATTCATTGTTTAAAAAATAACACAAGCATCTATCTATCTATCTATCTATATCTATATCTATATCTATATCTATATCTATATCTATCTATCTATCTATCTATCTACTTATATATATATATATATATATATATATATATATATATATATATATATATTAAAATCTCATCATAGGAGGCCTAACATCCCTACAACAGAGGGCAGTAGTCTCCCTTCTGACATGTGATTGGCTCACATCACTGCCAGTCCTGCCCCTTTTCAAAGGAATGCACCGCCCTTCACCTGACTCCTCACAACAACAGAAAATGGTTGTAAGTAAAAGAACTGCTGAACAGTGATTCTGTGACTTAACAGAAAATGAATTACAAGATATACTAGTAAAGAAAGATACTCCAAACACTGAAATGGTAATCATAACGTCACTGTCACTGTTTTCTGACTTTCTGAAACTCAAACAAATTCAACTTGACGATTTAAACAAATATGATGCCGGGGATCTAAACGCACTACTAAGAGAGTATTATGCAGCAGTCAGGAAGCCAGACAGAGAGCTGTACGCCAAAAAGACTTTGATAACTATGTAGTTATTTGTTTAATAACATTACTTCACATATTAACAATACAGATTGCATGGTATTTTTTTTTAATTGACTTTTGGAGCATATAAAAAGATAAGCACATTTGTAACTTATATCTTTGTTTTCATTTATTGTACTTCATTTTAACAATGGGGTGTATAATGTAATTTGGAATATATATGTATGTTTAAAAAATATTGAAGTCTTGTTGGAGAGGGACTTTAGAGCTCAAAATGTGTTGAAAAAAGCACACAGGAATAGACTGGCAAGTGACAGGCTTAATCCCCTCCTTTTCATAAGAGTTGATGGACCTCACTGGAAGGAGTTTGATTATGAGAAGACCCTGGCAAAGTTCACAAATGAAAAGGAAAGAAGGATCTTCTGCACAACAGCTGCAAAAGATTTATTTTTTTCTGACTGAAAACTTTTTCTGTATTCTTCAGAAACACAAAGTCAGTAAACTCTGTTGGCATGTATAAAAATACTGTGATTTGTGTTGAATTCTAAACCATACAATTTTGGTAGGGAGCCAAAGTGACCCTCAATCAGTAAGTACTGGAGCAAACGCTGTATTGCAAAAATGATGCTTGTTAACTAGCCTTATGTGTGATATATCAGGTTGGTTCATCAGGTAAAATGACAAGTTGTAAGTTAAGTCATTTCTGAATTTCTTTTTCTACAAAGTCAAGTTTGAATTTGCTTCTGAAAGTGGTCCCAAATGGCTCAGAAAGCACCTGAGAGCATGTACAACCACATAGTTTGTCAAAATCATCATTGGCCATATAACCCTGTGGCAAAGTGCCCCTGTGTGTATTTTGTGTTGTATGTTGTGTGTTAATGTTGGTGTATAGTCATTGGTACACGGGATATAAACGGGTCTGTGTAACACGAGTGTTTAAAATATTTGTATTTATGCACAGCACTTCACATGCAAGTAAAATGTAATAATATATGAGCATGGGAAATTGCACTTTATTAATTCACGTGCAGTTGTACCGCGACTCCAATTGAATGACTGATTAGCAATCGAGTCTTGGTACAGCTGCATAAAAGCAGCATGTTTTCACCCACTCGGGGTTGTGTGTTCGGTGAGTGGGGAACGGGATTGGAGACGGAGGTAATAATCAAAGTAGTAGTTAAAATATCAGCTCACCGTGTTTGTCTGTGTAGTCCATCTTGTTTGTCTATTTATTTTGACGAAAGTGCCATGTCCTGATTAAACTGTGCAACTGCGCAATTCACATTT
Source organism: Polyodon spathula (assembly GCF_017654505.1). NCBI lineage: Eukaryota > Metazoa > Chordata > Actinopteri > Acipenseriformes > Polyodontidae > Polyodon > Polyodon spathula. The sequence goes on from NC_054543.1 coordinate 6,188,144, forward strand.
CATCTGGCAGTACTGAGTGTTTCTTCCGGGTCTGACGTCACCATACACACCACCCTGTTGCAAACCTCCACTTTTAATAGTGGAGGTTATGAAACTAAGTTGTGCAACATCACTGAAGCTCAAAGTCCTATACATTGTATTATTGAGAAAATAAGCTTTCCTCTTGCATAGGTAAACCAATTAACTGTAGGATTCAGTACAACAAAAATAAATAAATGCAATACTGAGCTGCTTAGGTTTTTTTTGTACTTTGCATAAAAAGTACAATTTAGATGAATTCTTAGTAGAATATGAATAAATAGCCCCACATTAAAAAGGCCAGTTTCTCAATAGTTATATTGGGTCGCTTGACTAACCAATTACAAACCTAACAGTACATACTGTAACAGTGGCAAACAGTTGCTTAATTTGTTAGAAACTACATTCAATGACTTGAATGCAAATGTGACTAAATTGTCTTAAGTCTGCAGATAGTACAAAAGTATGTCATAAATAATGATCTAAGTGGAAACAGCAGTAGAGAAATATACAAAGCACTCATTAGGATGTTAAAGGATGTCCCTTTAATTTTAAAGACTCAAAGGTTTGCCTAATGTGTTTGTTAGTTGTTTTGTAACATTACCAGTTTTCTTTTTCTTGAGCGTGAAACATCTGATTGAATGCATAATTACTATTAAAGTTTACCAATGGAAGAAAATATTACTGAATCCCAGGCTACTGCAATAGTTTACCTTTCTATTCTACTGATTCTTGAAAAGGTTAGTTTAAAAAAGGATCAAGGGTTTTCCAAGTAAAGTGCAATAAAGCAAGGGTGTATTGTATATTTCCTTGTTTAACTTGTGGTTGACACTGATGTTGTACAGTTAATGTGCTAACAAACCTAACACATTTCATTTCTACATCAAGTAGGGTTGTCTACTACAGAAACTGCAATAAACCATCAAAATAACAAACAGTTATTTTCTATGCTGGAGCAGCCGGCCTGTCAGACAAACCAAACAGCAAATGGATCAATAATTGCAATTTGGGGAGTTGGAAAACAAAAAAGAAGATGATTGCTTTTCTACTTGATGCCACATGTCAGCAGCACAGGGCTGAGAATGTATAATAATAAATCATCTATTGCATATGCTAGTGCATTCTATTTAATAACCATTTACCATAAATCCAATTTAATATGTTTTTTTTTTTTTTTAAACTGCTTTAACGATAAGAAGAAGCTAGTCCTATTATAATAACACTCACTTAGAACTTATTTATATCTTGCAGGCAGGCAGCAATGTATATCCAGGCAATCAAAAGTGTATTCTTAGGCTCTTAGCAAGAGTAATATTGATTTTAATGATGGAAATAAGTTAATGAATAATGTATCTGATCTAGTAAATCTATTTCTTAAATCCAAGTTGCAGGGCATATTTTAAATATTTAGTACATTAGAAACTCAAATGAGATTTTATTTTCAAATCTATGGATATTTACTGCTACTTCAAATTTAGTCTAAACAGTAGCATACAATTTGATCACTCGGCACATATTAAATCTGCTTCCTTATTTACACTTTTTTTTATGAAAGGAAGAAGCAACAGGTACAATTCTATAATGAGTAGAAACAACTTAACACTACTTAAATTCCAAAATAAAATGCTTGAGTGGTTTTATTTGTTTTAGTAATTGCCTTGCATTTGTTTTTCCTGAAAAAAAAAAAGCGTAAATGACACAGAAATAGAATTTAGATTGACATGTTTTCTTGAAATATATAGACTTGTTGTTGACTGATGCATCAACTTTCTCCCGTGGCCAGCTTGAGATTGCATGGACTGCATTTCAAGAAGATTGGATACCAATTACTGTAGCCAAAAGTGTACTAACTGAATGAGGCTTCCTGACTGGAGACTAGGAGCCAGGAAGAAGAGAAGAACAGCTGCTAAATTTATCAGAGGAGGAATGTAAAAAAGAAGAACAATTAACATTTGTCCAATAGAGTCAAATCTGAGTTGAAAAGCAAGGAAAGGTAGCAGTACGATGCTTGAAACATCCTTAACACACTAAACTAAGAAGTGTATTTGTCAACAAATCTATACTAGACAATTCCACTCAAGTTTTGAGAGGCATAAACAAAGTGTATCCTACAAAAAAAAAAAAAAAAATCTATTTGATAAATGATATGAAAATGGGTGTTTTCCAACTATTATTGAATGTCTCTGTACATTTATGTGGGAAAAGGGTGGTCTTATAAAATGTATACCTAAATCATGGTATCAGAAGGTGGAAAATCAAACTGTAACTGGAATGGGGAAATGGTTGTCAATATCTGTGAGTGGTAAATGATGGGACGCAGCAAAACAAATAAAGAAATGTTTTATTTGTCACTTCAAACATGGTCCTTTTTAACATTTTAGAAGATATGGTATTCAGTATTTGGCTTGTAACAACAGAAACTATGATTTATGGTAAGAATGCTTCACGACAGAAGCAAGTTTCCTCCTTGAGCGAATGCCAGTATCACATTTGTTTTTCGTGTTCTTGATGTTGTGCTCTGTATTATATATAGAAAGTTGAGAGAAAATACCTTCATTAAAGTGATCATTAAAAATCAATATACATCTGCTTAAATGGCAATATTAAGCTATAGCTTCAGGTGGCTTATTAAATTTTTGGGGGATAAAATAATATAGATGTACACTCAGGCAAATACTTGGTTATCTACCAAACTACAAATGTGCACTTAAGTCCTAAGACAGTTGGGTATAGTTATGCTTTTTAGGCATTGTTACTCCAATAAATCAATTTTTTTTGTGTGCCTTTAATTTGAAAGAGAGTTAAAAAGTATTGTACAAAACACGTGGCAAGCAGGAAAAAAATGTTAAAGGAGATGATTGAAGCTCATGGATTGAGTGTAGCTCACATGTCTTTGGGAGTCTTACGAATCATATCGTTTTGGGGCAGTTGCCAAAAGCCTTTTTTTATTAACTTTTTTCAGACAGAACATCAGGACTGAGAAGTAAGAGCCAGGGGATTGAAGGGCTCTTGTGGTAGACAGAGTAGCCCCTGAAGATCGGAGTGCTGAAAGCCATTTACTGAAGCAACTAACACAATTTTAACTTGGTTGGGAATTGGAACACACTTTTACTGGTTTCCTTGACTGTAAAATTTTAGATTTACGAAGTGTTTTTTTTTTTGGTTTTCTTATATAGTTCTATAGTAATACCTTCACATATCTTACCATTCGCTATGTGCTGTAGACCTTATACTTGCCATTTTTAAAGAAGCATGTTATCGTCCATGTATTTTCATTTTAAGAAATGTAGTTTGCCCCGAAATGTCAACGTTTGAATCATTAAAAGAAGGATTTGGGTTATACATGCACTTCAGTATTGAAATGCATAGGCTGGTGTTTAGATGGCTGAAATGTGAGATAAAAACAATTTAGCTCATAATGGTTTTGACTTGGACTCACAGCCTGATCACTTTCTCACGGTGTAACAGGGAGAGATCTGTGCTGACTCTGCTGGCGTGTTCACGGGCTGCAGGAAGAGGGCGGCAGTCGCCCAACAACCGCCTGTGAGTCATGGCAGTGACACGGGGAGGTGGGAAAGTGTGAGTGTGGACTTTCCCCCTCTCTGAATGGCCGAGAGGCGGGTCTTGGGTGATTGTCGGTCCTATAAAGTAACGCTCTGTTGTTTCCTCAGGTCTGCCCACTTAGACGCGCTAAGGGTGCGGACCCTTTGATTCAGGACCGGGAATCAGCGAGACAGAGAGAGAGAGCGGGGAACCCTTGGGCAGACCCCGGCGTATTGTGAAAGAGCAGGCGAGATAGCCGAGAGAGTAGGACGGTGATCCGGGTCGTGCGGGTAGCGGCGACCGGGATAACGCTGCCGAGTGCAGCACCTTTTATTTGTAGTTTTATTACTGTTTTATTTTCCCTTGTTCTTTTCGCCTTCTGTTTTCATTATTATTTCTTTGAGCACCTGCGAGTGCATTTGAAGGTCGTGTACCAGCTGTGGTATTTCCGTGGTGCTGTCTATCATCGTTGATAGGCAGCCCACGGTCAACAGTGCCCTCTACCGGAGGGAAAAATTACAGGGAAAGGAAAAGAGCCGGCCTAAAATAAAACTGGGCACCTGTGTGGTGTTTTCCAAATACACCTGTCTGTCTCCTTGTCAGTGAATTACCCACACCCCTTCCACACGTGGTGTCAGAAGTGGGATTCACTGGCACTGCCCCAAGCAGTGCAGCTAGAGAAGGAGCAGACTAGCGATGGATGCGACTCAGTTTGCCGCAATGATGGACCTCCTGCGCCAGACGCTCACCGCGGCAGTACAGGGGGCGGCTAGACCCGCAGCTCCAGACCACTCCATCCAGAGACCCACCAAAATGACGGCCGAGGATCGACCGGACGCCTACTTGGAGGTGTTCGAGGCTATGGCGATCTCGGCCGGATGGCCCCAAGCCCAGTGGGCTAGCTATGTGTTGCCCCAACTCACCGGGGAGGCTCAAGCAGCTGCGAGGACGCTGTCCCCGGAGCACATGTTGGATTACCCTCGGCTGAAGGCAGCCATCCTAAATCGTGTGGGGGCCACACCGGAGGGCTACCGGAAGAAATTCCGGGAGGAGCAGTTTGCGGCAGGGGAGCACCCACGAGCCATCGCCCACCGGCTGAAGGATTACGCCCTGGGTTGGTTGAATCCTGACCTAAACACCAAAGCCAGGGTGGTGGAAATGATCGTGGTGGAGCGCTTCCTGGAGTGTCTAGCCTCGGGACCTCGGCTGTGGGTCCAGCGGCAGGCGCCAGACACGCTGGACCGGGCGGTCGAACTGGCCGAGCAGTACCAGGCAGCGGAGCCAACGCCTGCGAAACTGCCCGGGAGGAGTGTGGCTGCTGGATCGTCCCCTCAACTGGCCCCGGAAAGGGCGAAGGGACTGGGGGGAAGGGGTAGTCCAGGATTTGGTCGGGGGGTGTCGGCGGGAGCTCCCGGCCCGGGTACTGGGGCAGGGTGGGGATACCCACGGGCTGCTGCAGTGTCGGACCGGGGTCTCGCGCGGACGCCTTATCGGCGAGCCCCTTTTATGGCTCCTGTGTTTCCCCCTCTTTTCAAAACTTCGGGGAGAGAAGCCAGCCCACCGAGGTGTTGGACGTGCAGGGAGGTGGGCCACCTCTCCCGGGACTGCCCCGTGATGGAGTGTGACCTCAGCCGACCAGGTAAGCACGTTCAATTACCTCAGTCGCTTCAGCACACGGGTTTTGTTATTCCGGTGACAGTGGATGGTACAAAAACCCAGGCTCTCCTGGACTCAGGGTGTAGTCAGTCTCTGGTACAGGAGAGCCTAATCTCACCGGGGCATAAACGTATATTGGGACGGGTGCATATTAAATGTATTCATGGGGATGTCCGCTCCTATCCCAAGATAAATGTGTGTATGACTATTGGCCAGCAGGTGACGCAGGTGCAGGTAGGATTATGTCCTCGATTGCCGGTACCAGTAGTTCTGGGACGGGACTGTGAGCAGTTTAAAGATTGGTTGGCTGCTCTGACAGCCCCGTCTTCTTTATTGGCTAAGAAAGAGGAAGTAATTGGAGAGATTTTTCCCTTTCGCGATCCAGAATGGTTTTGCCATAGATTTAAACCCCGTAAAACTAAACGGGAGCGTCGGATCGCTAAGAATGAGGGCTGGCAATGGAGGGAGTCGGAGAAGTTTCAGGTGGGGGCGGTTGGTGAAGAGTCCGGGGGGGAGGTCGCGGAGCCAGCGCAGGGGTCTGGCTCGGCTGCCTCTGCTCGGGACCGACCTGACCCCGAGTTGGAAGCCATGGGAGCTGATTTCTTAGCTCGCTCCCGTGACTTCCGACTCGAGCAAGGGCGTGACGACGTGCTGGGCAGGCTCTTTGACCAAGCAGCGGTGGTTAATGGTCGGGTGGTCGAGCCCAGACGCGCCGCCACGTACCCCCACTTTGAAATTGATCGAGACCTACTGTACCGTGTTGATAAATTACCCCAGACCGGTGAAGTGCGTCATCAGTTGCTCATTCCTCAGCCCTTTAAGGAGGATTTGTTGCAGCTGGCTCACGCTATTCCCCTGTCTGGTCATTTGGGAAGGGATAAAACTAAAGCAAGGCTTGTGTCACGGTTCTTCTGGCTGGGGCTGGATGGCGATGTTAAGCGGTTTTGTGAGCGTTGTGGGGAATGTCAGAAGGCCAGCCCTAGAGCCGTTCCACGAGCCCCTCTGGTGCCTTTGCCCCTAGTGGAAGCTCCGTTTGAGCGTATTGGGATGGACATAGTTGGGCCACTAGAAAGGAGTGCGGCAGGATACACCCACCTACTTGTCATTCTGGATTACGCTACGCGTTATCCAGAGGCAATTCCCCTCCGATCTATGTCCGCTAAGTCTGTTGCCAACGAGCTTGTGAAGGTTTTTTCCCGGGTGGGGATTCCCAAAGAGATACTAACCGATCAAGGCACCAATTTTATGTCCCGACTAATCCGCGGAACATGTAAGCTTTTGGGAATTAAGACCATTAGGACCTCTGTGTTTCATCCTCAGACAGACGGTTTGGTGGAACGCTTTAATAAGACCCTTAAGAACATGTTGCGCAGATTTATTCGTAGTGATGTGCGTTACTGGGACCAGCTGATTCCTCCCCTTCTCTTTGCGATCAGAGAGGTTCCCCAGGCTTCTACGGGGTTTTCACCATTCGAGCTGCTGTATGGGCGGAGACCCCGGGGCGTGCTCGATCTGGTCAGAGAGATGTGGGAGGAGCAGCAGGACAATTCGACCAATACAGTCCGGTATGTGTTGGACCTGCGCAAACGTCTTGAGTCTGTTGGGAAATGGGCGCATGACAATTTGCAGCAGGCGCAGCACAGACAGGAGACACAATATAACCGAGGAGCCCGGTTGCGCACATTTCAGCCGGGGGATAAGGTACTTCTTTTACTACCCAGTTCTGAGTCGAAACTCTTGGCTAAGTGGCAAGGACCCTTTGAGGTTACACGCCAGGTTGGGAAGGTGGACTATGAGATCTGCCAGCCGGAGCGACGGACAGAGAAACACATTTACCATATCAATCTTTTAAAGCCTTGGTTACAGCCAGAGGCGTTGTTAGTGGCGCATGCAGATGACGTCACGGACCTGGGACCTGATCTTTCTGTGTTGGCAAGAAAAGGATCGGTACAGATTGCAGAGAATCTGACACCAACGCAGAAATGTCAGGCTCACGGTCTGGTGGCGGAGTTTCCTGACGTGTTCTCTTCAGTCCCGGGGCAGACTCGAGTAGCCCATCATCACATTGATATTGAGCCGGGGGCGCTAGTTCGCCAGAGGCCGTACCGTATACCTGAGCGTAAAAGACAGGTAATAAAAGCGGAAATTGACGAAATGCTGAGACTGGGGGTAATAGAAGAGTCCCAAAGTGACTGGAACAGTCCGATCGTTTTAGTCGATAAGCCAGACGGGTCAACTCGATTTTGCATTGATTTCAGACGAATCAATGAGAAATCGAAATTTGACGCTTATCCGATGCCCCGAGTAGATGAGTTGCTGGAGCGTCTAGGCACGGCTCATTTTATGACGACACTGGATTTAACGAAGGGGTACTGGCAGATACCCCTGACTCCGGAATCTAGAGAGAGGACGGCGTTTTCGACTCCCTTCGGGTTGTACCAATTCAGGACCATGCCCTTTGGGTTGCACGGAGCCCCCGCCACTTTCCAGCGGATGATGGATCGCATCTTGCGGCCCCATCAGCAGTACGCCGCTGCTTACATAGATGACGTGGTTATCCACAGTGAGGATTGGCCGAGTCATCTGTGTAAGGTAGCGGCGGTGCTGCAATCCTTGCGGGAGGCGGGGCTCACTGCTAACCCAAAGAAGTGTGCCATTGGGAAGAGTGAGTCGGAGTATTTGGGGTATCGAGTAGGGGGCGGCCAGATCAGACCGCTAGTTGCTAAGGTGAAAGCCTTGGCTGACTGGCCGGTTCCTACAACCAAAACCCAGGTGCGCTCTTTCTTGGGACTAGCGGGCTATTATAGAAAGTTCATCCCGAGTTTCGCTACGCTCGCTGCTCCCTTGACAGACCTCACCCGGAAGGCTGCCCCAAATACGGTTCAGTGGACGGAGTCGTGCCAGAGGGCCTTTCTCGCCTTGAAGCGGAGGCTGTGTAGTAAGCCAGTACTATGCAGCCCGGATTTTGGTAAGAGGTTCACCCTGCAGACGGATGCGTCAGAGACAGGTCTCGGGGCAGTGTTGTCGCAGGAGGTTCGGGGAAGCGAGCACCCAGTCCTGTATATCAGCAGGAAGCTCCTTCCCCGCGAGAAAAATTATAGCACCATCGAGAAGGAGTGTCTCGCGGTAAAATGGGCAGTCGAGTCACTCCGGTACTACCTCCTGGGGCGACACTTCACCCTGGTTACAGATCATGCCCCCTTAGCATGGCTTCACCGGATGAAAGATAGCAATGCCAGAATCACGCGGTGGTACTTGGCCTTGCAGCCCTATGCCTTCAGGGTAGTCCACCGAGCAGGAAAGCTGCATCAAAACGCAGACTTTTTCTCTCGGGAAGGCATGGGGGTGTAAGATTTTCGAATGAACCGGTGGTGTCATTCTGAGGGGAAGGATATGTAACAGGGAGAGATCTGTGCTGACTCTGCTGGCGTGTTCACGGGCTGCAGGAAGAGGGCGGCAGTCGCCCAACAACCGCCTGTGAGTCATGGCAGTGACACGGGGAGGTGGGAAAGTGTGAGTGTGGACTTTCCCCCTCTCTGAATGGCCGAGAGGCGGGTCTTGGGTGATTGTCGGTCCTATAAAGTAACGCTCTGTTGTTTCCTCAGGTCTGCCCACTTAGACGCGCTAAGGGTGCGGACCCTTTGATTCAGGACCGGGAATCAGCGAGACAGAGAGAGAGAGCGGGGAACCCTTGGGCAGACCCCGGCGTATTGTGAAAGAGCAGGCGAGATAGCCGAGAGAGTAGGACGGTGATCCGGGTCGTGCGGGTAGCGGCGACCGGGATAACGCTGCCGAGTGCAGCACCTTTTATTTGTAGTTTTATTACTGTTTTATTTTCCCTTGTTCTTTTCGCCTTCTGTTTTCATTATTATTTCTTTGAGCACCTGCGAGTGCATTTGAAGGTCGTGTACCAGCTGTGGTATTTCCGTGGTGCTGTCTATCATCGTTGATAGGCAGCCCACGGTCAACAGTGCCCTCTACCGGAGGGAAAAATTACAGGGAAAGGAAAAGAGCCGGCCTAAAATAAAACTGGGCACCTGTGTGGTGTTTTCCAAATACACCTGTCTGTCTCCTTGTCAGTGAATTACCCACACCCCTTCCACACACGGCCTATGAGTTTTTTTTGCTGTTCTATGTAAAATGGTAAAAAAAAAAAAAAAAAAAAAAATCACCACCAAATCTATATTGGATGGGATTTCGATATGTTTTATGAAGACACTTGTTTGACATTTGAACGTTTCAAAGCACAGCTGGTACCAAATTGCTTTACGTGGGTACATGAGTTATTGTGTTCTGTATCAGGTAGCTAAATCATGAAGCATAAAACACAGCCTTATAATTCTGAGCATGTTTAAATTCATCATAAACAGTATGTAAAGACTCGTTATTTCTATTCTACAGTACAGGTAGTTCAGTGGGCTACAGCAGCATATATTTCAATTATCAACAATAGATATCTCCTGGCTTTAAACATCAGATTTGACATTATGAATAGTGTATCCCTGTAATGCACAATTTCGCCTATTTTATTTGTGTAACTAGATGTCATTCCTAGTACCAAACCAACAATCTGTGAAGATGTTGGCTTTTGATGTTGGATTGCGAATACAACACAATTATAAAAATACAGTATATATCGTATCACTTCGAATTAACACCACCCTCAAATGAATGCCACCCCTGCTCAAAAAATAAAGAAAGAATCGCGCAACTCTGGCTATGTACAAGTGAGGCTCCCGAAGAGACTGCAGCCTCAATCCAGCATGTAATACAACTAATGCACACACACTTTCGTAAGCAAATGTTATTTTATGGTACAGTCGTGACAGCACAGCAGTCCTTCACGTCCCCTTTTTTTTTCCCAGTAGAGTTCAGTGCCAACACAGCAGGGGATAAAACAAGGGCTGTCTGTTACCTCGTCCTCAGCTTGGATGGTGGCAACTTAAACTCAGAGGAATTTAGAGCTTTGCCGGTCACTCTCAGCACTGTCCGAAATATCTTCTTGTAGGGGGTTTAGTAGTTTTGTTTTTTATTCAATTGGAATTTTACTCAGTCCTGTACAATTATATTAAAAAAAAAAAAAAAAAAACTTATGAGAAGATTTAGTTTCGGTTTGTCTTACGGAGAAATTATAAACAAGCCGGTAAATTACAGTGAGTAATATTTTTCGTTAAAATAGAGCCCACAGGCGCCTGGCTAGACTACAGGGGTGGTACGCGATGAGCCGAGGACACCCTGACACCAAAGCCTAGGGGTGGTGATTGGCCACTTGTGTGCCGCCCCCTGGGATCTCCCATCTACATTCGGCAATAGAATAGCCTGGACTCGAACCAGAGACATCCGGACTGTCGGGCGCATCCTGCACTCCACGCGGAGTGCCTTTACCAGATGCGACACTTGGGGGCCACAAGTTTTACATTTTTAAAGCTAGCTCTTCATGTTCACACATTTATTGTGCTTACCTCTGCACCCCCTTACATTCAGGGGGGACATCACACATTGCTGAGCTAGTCTCGCTCTCACAGCCTACTGTAAGTATTATTATTATTATTATTATTATTATTATTATTATTATTATTATTATTATTATTATTATAAGTAAACTGCTTTTTAACCGAAAAAAATCCAGTTATTTGATTGGCCAAAGCCAACTTTCACCACAAATTGTGAGCTTGTGAATGTGGCACAATCAGCTTTCTAAACATTCAGAGCCAGCCCTCTTTTTTCTTCATTCTTTACTGTTATGATTACTATTTCTATATGCATATCCTGAAAGTCAGAACACCTTAAAATATGCAGTAAGTTTGTTTTGAGCATTGCTAGGAGTGTAGCTGTTAAGGAAAACATAATCAGTTATCTAATTCCACAATGAGAGTCAACTAAGGGTGTAGTTGTTTCTCTTATAATTCATTCGAAGTACAAATGTTAATATCTAAGCAATTGTTTTGCTTGTCTTGTTGACCTCTGGTGTTCTTCTGTTTTTAACCACAGTCTTTGTGTCAATTGGCATAGTTTGTTCTTGATTGGAGTGCAACCAAGTTAAATCAGTATACATTTTACGCAGCTTTTTTTCTGGAAAATAAAAAAACAAAAAAAAACATGTTATAAATTAGTACTAACATTCCACCATAATTATCCTTATACAAGTTTATTGCAGTATACCATGATAAAAGCATTGCAAAGTTTAGTAAAGCACAGTTAAAAAGAGTGCCCCTAATTCTAATATCCTAACCAAGATTAATCACAATTGGAAATAATGTAAAATGCTTGGAAATGCATCCTCAGCAGAGGAAAAAAATTACTTCACAATTGCGAACAATCAGCAGACTCTGTTACAAAAGTGACACAGCACTGAATAACGTAAGAGAAAACAAATGAGGTGGTCGTAGAAATCAGCTTTCAGGTGCATTAACAGATCATTCAGGTGAAGAAAATTTAAGTGTGCAGCTTTGGTGTTAGCAATGGAACATGTATTTGTATTCTATCCTGCTAAACCCTAATAAAAGTTGCCTATAGTAAAAGCACAGCAAAGTGTAATAAAGCACAGTCAAAGCTTGGTAAAGCATAGGTAAGCATTAAGAATGAATGTGGAAGGTATGGTAAAGCATATTGATAAACATGGCAAACCAAGGTGATCTATGAGAAATGCATAATGTAACTAAAGGAAATGCATGGTAAACTGCAAAAATACTGCGCTAAATAACCATGGTACAGTTTTATATTGCCATTGATGTCCTGGTGAAAGAGTCGATTGTTGACTAACAAACAGCTTGGCCTTAAGAGCTTGTGAGTCAGATTTCCTTAGTAAAGAATGAGAAATATGTAGGTTAGTTCTTCAAAAAGTTCATTAAAACACCTCACATCTTCATCAGTCTTAACAGGAAAAGTTACAAGGGGTTTAATTAGGATTGGGTAAGTTTAATTCATGCTTTGTGGCAAGGTGATTCATGTCTCTTCATTTTCATATGAAAAGGTTCAGAGTGCTGTATTGTTTTTTCATCTTCCTCTAGAGTTGAGACATGTTTTCTTTCATTTTTTAAATATTAAATGGATGGCAGCCTTGGGTGAATGCTGGTGTGCAGCAAGCTGATCATCAATACTTCCTCAAGCATTTCATTTTTTTGCTCCCCAGTGCCCTCTGCTGGGAGTATAACATATGTGCTGTTGAATATTGGAATGCTCATAAAGCAAACAGAACTTTTGTCTCACGTTCTCATTTGAAGGACAGTATGCTATGATAAAAACTGCCTCCAGCTGTACTGTATCATCTGGGATCTGCTGTAGGATGGTGGTGTGATGTTTACTGAGTCATAACTGAAATTAAACAATGCACCGGCATGGTGTATGGGAGGTGTGACTGTTTGATGAGACACTGCACCAATATCTTCTGTTGATAAAAAAAATCCAGTGGCATAATGTGGGAAAAAAGAGTCTAATTTATGTACTGCCACCCATATGGCCAAATACTAAATGCTACACAAAGAGCGAGTAAAAAAGGCAGACAGACAGAGATAGACAGTTTTTATGGCATAAAACTATAGTGTTGTTCTACCCGCAACTGCATTGTCCATTTTATTCCTTTCAGAAATTCTTCCTTTTATTCTTTGCATTTCAAAATATGAAAATAGTATACGAGTGTGAAATATATGTTACGATTTAATTTTAAATATGTCTAGGGGAAGATTTAGTTCAAACACCGTTATAAGTATTTCAATTCATTATTGTATCTTAGCAAAAGCAGGACTGAAGTTACAAAATTCAATTAAAAAAAATACTTTGGGGCTGATGCAAGGATAGGCACAGTGCAAACAACTGGGGCTGCAAAATCCAAATTGCCTAGCAGCCAGGCAATTATTTTGCACTGCAGCTTATGTAAGCAATACAGATTACTCAACACACACAAATAATGAGCCACAATCATGATAATGAGGGTCACAGTGAGCGGCCACGCTCGGAACATGCTGCTCAATGCGATCGTTGCATCTCAGTGGAGGAGGATGCGTCGCAAAAAAATCTTTGCTAGCTGGCATCACACACTGCCCGATGGAATCAAGGGATTCACAATTTGTGAGGTTTTCCTGATGTTTGACCTGCCCTGGATGCATAAAGTACTGCAGCAATGGAGCGAATCAATAGGCGAAAACATAAGACTTATAATATAATATAATTAGAGTGAGAATACATGTAAGTCTCCAGCCATATGCCCTAACGCGGTGAAGTAATTGGTTTCCTGACTTTGAGACTTGTGAGTGTGTATAACACACTAGCCGATGCGACGGAATCTCATGCACAATATTAAACCTGTTTATATTTTGTGAGCCGACTAAAATCAATCCACCGATCCTGTAAAATCGCGTCGAAAAGCATAACACTGTTGAATGCGTCTGGAAAATTGTGTTGCTATTGATCACATCGGGTTGTGTGTCCAGTGAGGTGAGTTAGGAGTACAGAGAGCAGTAGGCGTTGTATGAGATTTGTGGAGCACATCCACATCACAGCTGACCGCTGGAGAGGCAAGCGGAGAGGACAGTCCATCCCAAACGGTGACCCTAGGTTTGAATATGCAGGGTCTAATTTGATATTTGCACGTATCCTTACATCGGCCCCCATATGAGCATTGTCAGAACTGGCTTTCAAAGTATATTCAAATGTGTATTTATAACACATTTCATCAAAAACATTAAAATAAAATTAATGTCCTATTTTTATGCACCGTTAAATTAAATAAACTGCATGGTTACCATACTTTCTATAAGGGAAAATTTGAACAGGAGTCTCAGATGCAGAAACAAATCAAAGACATTCTGGATTTTGTAGAAATAAAGTTGTCTTTCTGACGCAAGATGATTCCGTAGACACGAATTAGAATTGAATTTGAAGAAGGTTGTCCAAAGTACGTTGTCTTCAAGTAGATACAGGATTTCTTTTCCAGCGATTACTCGTGTAGTTCTAGTTTGAAGTTGCAATTTTTAGTAATATTTATACCAAAGTCTTACAATTACGCTAGGCCTGTATTTAGCTTTGTGAATATTTTATTCTCTTTTTATAGTTCACTAACAGTTTCTTGATTCCACAATATCTACTTGAAGTAATAATATAAACAGGACATTTATTTTTCTTTTTAATCTGATAAATGTTCTTTTTTTTAATCTTCTAAATGATCCTTTGAAGCTGCTTGTCTGTTGACTTTTTTGCAAGATCTGCAGGACGATATGTTCTGATTTTAATCAAATCTTTTGTTTACCAAAGTGTGCAGTCTGTGTGTTTTGAAGCTTGGTAATAAATCTAGAAGGATACATACTTCCAGAAGTCTACCCAGACAGTGTCACCAATTCTCTTCAAACTTTTGTTATATAATATCTTCCTTACTGAACTAGAAAACATGCCTAATTTTAACTCCTGATCCTTCTGTTCTTTTATTTTTCAGGAGAGCAGGCTGAATTCAGACAAAGATGATATGGTGGGGAAGATTTGGAATTTAAACAGTTAAATGAGTTAACAAATGGAAGAAGCACCTCATGGATTCAAACACAGCCTCCAGCCTACTGTAACATCCAGAGGCTCTCCTGTGGACTGAGAGACCATTTACTGACCAAACTCGGCCCAGAAGATGACCGAGATGGATTACAAATACACTTTACTCAGCTCGGATTCAGAGGACTGCCAGAAGAGGCCTTTCTTATTCCATGTGGATAACAACAACCAGATGAATTTATTTGCAGTTCTAGAAGTCAGGAGGGATAACTATAGAAGATGGGGTGGGCTTCCTTGTTTCAGGAAAGCGAAAGTGTACAGCATTGGGTTGGGGCTGACTGTGATGTCTCTGGTGATGGCTTCATACATACTCACCGGAGAAAAGAAGGGTCTCTTGATTACCCCTTCACCGTACCAATATAGCACTGTAAATAACTCAGGCTTATTGAACAGCCACGTGACTGACCTGTCCTTCCTTTTCAATCTGTCATCTGTGAGGGATTACACCAACATGAAATTAGTTGTAAAAACTATAACATCAAACATAGAGTTTAGCACCAGGCAGCTGCCGGATTTAAAGGACCTTGTAAAATATGAGCAACATGTGAGTGTGTATGTGTATATATATATATATATATATATATATATATATATATATATATATATATATATATATATATATATAGCTATATCGAAAAAACAGAGACTCTTTTAGAAATTAATGAATTAGGTCTAAATTGAGATGTGGAGAGCTCTGAAATGTGCTTTATGTGTAAAATTATAATTATATAGGGCTACTACACTCGCACAGAAATATATAACTATATCAAATTAAAAAAAAATGAAAGAATAAATATACTGTCACTTTCCCTTCAACTTTAGAAACACTGTTTTTGCACTGTATCTGTGCAGTTTTCCCATGCTTTCCATTGATACTCTTATGCATCTTTTATAAGGGGTATTTTGTATAATGCAGATTGATATGCAGAGTGAGATTAAAAAAAAAAAAGTTTTCTGCTTGATGCATCAAGCTTACATTTTGTTTCAGTTCAGATGCGGTTAGAAAGCTAAAAGAAATAAGATTTGATGTAAATATTTTTTCTGACCTCTTTGTTTAGCTCTGCTTCGTCTTCTCTTTCTTCTCTTTGAAGCCCCAGCAAGCGCACTTTATTTTCACTGTAAGGAATGACTCTTCAGCAGCTGTCAAAGCTTTTTCCACCAGAGCTCAGTAACATTACAGCAGTGTTTTTTTTTCAATAAGTTGCAGTTGGTATCATATTCAATATATATATATATATATATATATATATATATATATATATATATATATATATATATATATTAATGCTAAAAAATGTCCTAAGCTCTGCAACGTTTGTAAAATGTTGTCATTTACTTTACAGATGTTTTCAATCATTCCATCCACATTCCTTCCAAATGTTAAAAACCCATGTTGGTACGAAGAATACACAGGGAATATAACTGCTGATCCTTATGGGACCAACTTGTATGCACTTTATTCAAAGCGTTTTCGAACTGTGTTTGATTACCTGAGAAATGCTTTCCGGGAACATTTGTACCGTCAAGGAAACAAGTACTATCGCTTTCGCTGTCTGCCCTACTTCTACATTATAGGGCAACCGAAATGTGGAACCACAGACCTTTACGACAGGCTGAGATTGCATCCGGATGTTAGGTTTACCACTTTCAAAGAGCCACACTGGTGGACCAGAAAGCGGTTTGGTAAGTTAAAAAAACTGTGTTTCACAGGAACATGTTTTATTCCATGATGCTGGCGCAGTGTTCTGTTTAAGTTACATTCAAATAGTTAAACAATAGATGTAGGCATGGCTTTCTATTGAAATTGGGGTAATAATGTGTGCACTGTTCATTTGCTATCATAACCTACAAATCCACTGCTGGAACTAATGAGTCATGTCTTGATGGAAATATCTACAAGATAAGAGCTGATGATGAATCCTCTTTTAAACCTCTTGACCCTGGTCATTTAGGTTCTGTGGAGGGTCTTTAATTGAATATTGCTTTTCAATGTTGACCTAAAACATAGATTAAAATGGAGCTGATAGGAATTTTAATCGGTCTCTAATTTAAAGTGACGTTAAACCCACCTCTGTCTAGCTTCACAAAACCTTGGACAACCTCTAGTTTTACTCTAAGAACTAACAGTAAATAATGTGCTCATTATATAAAAAAATACATGTTCTGTATCTCATTTAAAAGATATGACTTTGTCAGAGTTCATGGGAAACTCAAAAGTGTCATTAAGTCGTGTTCACCAGTCGTGTTCAAACAGACTTTAGAAAGATCTGAGGCTTTGTATTTACTTGGCAGTGAAGATTAGTTTATATATCTCAAATTCTCTCTCTCTCTCTCTCTCTCTCTCTCTCTCTCTCTCTCTCTCTCTCTCTCTCTCTCTCTCTCTCTCTCTATGTCTCTATCTATATCTATATATATATATATATATATATATATATATATATATATAATATATATATATATATATATATATATATATATATATATATATATATATGAAATCTTTGAAAACATATCTTGTATTTGATTGCATTGTGAAACGTGTATGGGTGGGTGTGCAGAGGGGAGAGTAGGCACTGACCGGATGCAGGCACATCCTGACTAATGCATCTTGACAACTTCCATTGCTTTCGGAAACATCTAAACTCTGACCTTGCAAAACTGGAAATCGGAAAACCCCACACACTAAATTCTTGGAAAGAACACTGTGACACTTTCCTAGAAACAGAATGGACAATTCTTTAAAGATGAACCGCATTTTGTGTACTTTCCATCCTGGAGTGATCAGACGTTTCATGACATATCACAAGATGTATGTTTAAACTAACATTGGCAGTACAGTATATCCTTTTGTGCTGTTCATTAATAAATACCAGTGTAATGAGAAATTACCCCAAAGGAATGGAAAGAACAGTAATAGGAATGTGAATTGGAAAATAGTTCTGCATATTCTTTGTAGTGGCGTTAACTATGGTCACAAAGCATCAATTTATTAATATTTCTTAACACAGTATACATTATTTAATAAAACATTAAGTGCATTTTTAAACTGTAGTAACAACATGCACATGTATTTCATAACTAGGAAATTGGCCTGGTTCTTTTTGGGATTGTGATCAGATATGAATATACATGTCAATAAATACAGTTTGTAAGAGCCATTTATATTTAACACAAAAAGATGAAAGAATTTCAAAGTTAAACACATATCTGAAGGCACGTTCATCAGCATCAAAAAGGATAAAATAGTTCCTTGACTTAAAAACTCTGATGGCAGAAGAAATAAGTAAGGAAATCCTCAGTTATCTTGGGTTTTTTTTTTGGGTCCCTCACAAGGACAATGCTTTGTTTTTGGCACAGGTATAATTCGCTTGAGTGAGGGGTTCCATGACAGGTACCCAGTGGAGGACTACCTGGATCTGTTTGATCTAGCAGCCTATCAGATTCAGGATCACTCGCAGCTCAATTCATCCCGAAGCCAGAACAAACGCAACATCGTCATTGGTAAATATACACCTCAGTAAAAAGGGTTTGCTTCCCTTAATGGCAATGTAAAGTAATCTTCAATATTAAGGACACCTCTTGTATTTGTTATTAAGGTCACCATCTGCAGTCCGAAATCTATCAAACCTCCTCTAATAATAAGAAAAAAAAACTGAAAACAGACAAGAAGGCAATGGTTAAACTCTAGATACCTTTAGTGGTAAGGCCTCATTTTCTGGCCTTAATTACAAGGTATAACTACATATATCTTTTCATTAGGCAAGAATATAGCTCCTCTGGTCTGAAGGCTCCTGTCAACATTAGTGTGTTTCAGAAAAGACAATGGACGACATGTTAAACCTGAGAATGTGTTACTGTAATTCATGTTTAAGGTGGTAGATGTACTTGCTGTTGTTGCTTGCTGTACAGAAGCAATAAGTGTATTTGTTTCAGCAACTATACCTGCAGGAATCATTTGCCATGTATTGAACTTGGCTTGCTCACTGGTTTATTTCCCACTTTAGTACATAATCCATCTGATTAAAGAACATGCCAGAGTCCTCCTACTTGTTAACGATTGCTATGCTTTGGTAGTGTAAACGTGTGGTAAGCGAGATACGACGGTAGACCTGATTCCACACCAAGCACCTTTAATTGGTGCACAATACCAAGGAGCCTCAAAGGCCTGCTTAAGAAACGTCAATGTTAGAACCATGTTAGAGTTGATTTATACAAACATCAATTCAATTAGTAACTTTTCTTATAAGAGTAATTAAAACATTGGTTTAAACAAAAACAAAACAAAAAGGAAATTCAGAAACACTGAAGCAATTATTAATTCAAAATAATGGATTATGCTGCATTACCGGACAGTATTATTAATGGTGTAACACAAAAAAACAGTGCCATGATAAATAGAATGTGAACCATTTTGAAAATGTTAGGTGTGCATTTGGACACCATATATAATTTAATGTTTCCTGTACTTTCAAAATGACTTATGAAGAGAGACATGAGGTGATGAGATGCCTTTATAGGCTTCTTTTTCTAAGAAATCCATTTTCCAATATCATCAACTTTCATTTAACCTCTTAATACTGTTGAAATTTTAATTTACCAGTAATACAGTGCCTGGTGTGTTGTTCACATACCCTGGATCATAAATCAGCTGGGGAGTAAAGCCTGACACATCGTCACAGATATCATCGCAGCAGATTAGATCGGCCATGAATACTTTTTGATAGCTTCTCAACACCCACTGTCTATGTCCAGATAAAACTACTACAAAAAAGCAGTTTCTGGTTGTACTAGCAAAATGAGAAGATGATGGTTTTAGAGCACTCAAAATTGTTGTAGAAGCCAGTGTTATTTGAATACGAACAGCAGATGTAAATGTCACAAAAAACACTAAACAGTACAACGTGTTTGATAACTTTTAAGAACACTGTAGCCAGCACACATGTCTCTGTTGGATTCTTGTTCCAAAGAGACTTTAGTTTGTAGTTTTGGTAATTTGCAAATGTAACTTTAGTGTCAATTTTCTGCATTGTATTTTTATTACAATTTTTTTTGCAATTAAGAGTAACTTGTATTGACTGGTTTTGTTTTCCAGGCGAGGCAAGTGCTTCTACATTGTGGGATAACAATGCATGGGTCTATTTCTATGAAAATGCAACTGCCGAAGGGGAACCACCATTTTTAATCCAGGACTTTATTCACGCTGTTCAGCCAAATGCCAAGTTTATAATCATGCTGAGGGACCCCGTGGAGAGGTTAGGACTCACACTTGTTTTTAAAAATGACTATACAATAGATGTGATGAATGCATCTTTAAAGATATGGTGACTGTTTTTTTCAGCTACAACTGTGTTCCCAAGGGACTATTGCAATTAACAAAAAAGAGAACCCCAAAAGCCACAACAGAGTTGTATTACAAGATTTCCACAGAAATATCCAATAACATGTGGACAGGCACCTTAGAGCAAAGAAGCCATTGCATTTCTAACTTGAGCTGCTTTACTAGTGTATTTCTTTAAATCCTTATTAGTACAATGTATTTTCTGAAAGATCATTGTTCAATTCCAAACAAATAAGAAACAATTTAAGACTACTTACAATCCCCTAAATTAAATGCTTTTCTGTTCTGGTTTGATAACTTTATTGAGTGCATTTACTTCTTTCTGAAAACAAAAATGTACTAGTGATGATTTGGAGTAAAGAGCTTTGAGAATCTATGCAGCTAAAAACGAAACGCAGACTATATGATTCCTGCTGGGTACATTTATTCCCGATGGGGATATTTTAAAACTAACCAGAATGAGCTGTATGACACATTCATTAAGAATGAAACATTCCTGAAATTAGTACAGCATGTGATTCAAAAACAAACTAATGCCAGTCTGTTGCGATGCACATCCAATCTAAAACATTGTGTTCTATGCATCTCATTTGTAGGCTGTACTCAGATTACCTTTACTTTGGGATCGCCAACAAATCGGCAGATGATTTCCATGAGAAAGTGTCCGAGTCCCTGCAGCTGTTTGAAAGCTGTATCTTGGAGTACTCAATGAAATCCTGTGTGTACAACACGACCCTCAACAACGCCATGCCTGTGAGTTAGCAACCCAACGATTATCCGTCTTGCTGTTGTCAACCCCCGACGCCAAGCTACACGATGAGCTGCTATTTGACCGATGCCAGTTTTGGAAACTGTTTTAGTTTTATACCGGCAGTAGCTGGGCTCTGTAGTCAACACTATATGAAAACACGAAACTGGCAGAACATGAAAACCACAAAGAAATCAAATGCCAATGGAGGCTAAATCGGGCCTAGATGTCGCCGTTGTTGTGAGCCTTGGTTATGTTTTTCTTCCTGTAGATGCCAGTCTAAAATGGGTACTCAGTAAACAAACTGGCCTTATTGGACTGGGATCTCAAAGATTAAAAAAAAAAAAGAAAAAACACCAAAAAAACAAAACACCAGTTACAATCCTCAAAAGAACAAGAAACACATTAAGACTATTTATAAGCCCCTAGACTGTTGTGTGTATTTCTGGTTTGGTAACTTTTGTTGTGTTTTTCCACACACTACACTTTTCTAACCAGTTGATTAGGTTTTGCATTGGAATCCAAACATACACTACATACCTTAGCCTTCTTCACTTGTAGCCAAGTATACTTTTCGCAACTGAGTTTAAATAAGGTACTGCTTGCATTTTTTTAACTGTATTTGATACATTCAACGTTCATTGACGCATTGCAAAGTGTACATGCAAATAAAGATTTGATTTATGCAAGCTTCTGTAGCCTTCAAGCATCACACAGTACTATTCTGCTTACTTGTTCCTATGCATTTTATAGTATACTCAGTCAAAAACAAAAAAATAAATAAAATCAGACAAGAACAATTTCTGCAGAACTAATTTGGTTTTCCAGATTTCTGGACATTAGATTGGTGATTCACACCCTATAGGATATAGATGCAATTCGAAGCTACAATTACCAAATCAATTTGCTACATGAATGACATTGTATCTTTTCTCAAGTGATCACCAGCTGTGGTATAATTGACCTTAGTCCTGAATATAGTCAGAAGGTGAATTTATTAATATAAAGAAGTATCAAGAACATTGCATTAGTTATTTCTCTTTTTCTCTGAGAGCACTACATTGACTGTGTAATTACTTTTAGCCACTATATAGAAAAAATGTACATGTTATGAGAGCACCTTTTGTTTTCTAAAGAGAAAAAAAATAAACCTACTTTCAGAGTTGTTTACTTCTGGTATGATAACTTCATTGGGTGTGCTAAAAGTAAGGTTTTGAAAACTGGTCCCAGTATCCTTTTCCATTTGCTACCAAAAGATATATCCTCTTGAATCCCCTTCATACAGCACAATATAAGCAGCCTGCTATATGTATGAGCCAACATGCCAACAAACCCTAACATTAAGTGTACATATATGTGCTAATATTTTTCAGGTGCGATTGCAAGTTGGACTGTACATTGTTTATATACTGGACTGGCTGACCGTTTTTGACAGAAACCAAATGTTAGTGCTTCGTCTGGAAGATCATGCCACCAATCGTAAATACACTATGCACAAAGTATTTGACTTTCTCAGCTTAGGTAAGTATATTTAGTCAAGCAAGTATGTTTATATATGGGGGTGGAGGTTGTGAAGTAATTTGTCCTCTTTGTTATCTTGATAATGGAAGTCTTACTCATGATGAATAGGGTCCATCTACTAGCACTTATGTGTGTTTTCTGTGAGTTATAAAGAGAGTTGCACAGCTGTAAATGCATACAGTGCTCTCTCTCTGAAAGGCATCCCTTTATACCGTAGAGCTGGCAACAATGCAGTATATTCATGGATCCCATTCCTTGCACACTAACACTTGCATCCTCACTGTAAGGCAGGACACAAATACCACTGTCTAGTCCTGGCTACAGCTTTGAAGGAATGTAGTTGCTTCTGTAGAAGGAGCTGCAGCGCACTCCTCACTTACAGGTTAATTCGTTGAAACACATTGTTTAAGTTTTTAAAGCTATATGACCAGGTAGTAGTGGGTCTTATTGCTTTATCTGTATAAATTAAATTACCTTTACTGATTGTTTTATAAACCCGGGATTCAGGCCTTGTTGTATCTATGTGGATGGCAGACCTGTAAGCCAGCCAATGCATTTTATCTGTCTGAAGTTATATTAATTTAGCAGAGGTTGTGATTTAAAAAAAAAAAAAAAGAAACTACCGAGCTGGCTCAATGGAATGGAAATTATTTTCTTCTGTCTGGGCCACATGCCAAACTAGGTGTCAAAACTGAAGGCTCCAGTCATTAAAAGCTACTCATACAGTACGCACATAGCTTCACAAGATTTGTAATTCCAGCAATAAATAAATAAATAAAAAGATTTCTTTAGTGTGCTCGATATATTACCAGGAATTATTTGGGAATTTTATAAATTATAGTGAATATCATGAATACTAACACTGCAATCAAAGTACTACTATGAATACTTATTATGAGGAATGTACTGAATAATAAGTCAATGTTTATTTTAATTCTGAATTCATCATGCTAGAAAAATATGCTAGTAATTACACTGGGTACAGATTCATTACTTGGCAAGTTTGGTACATTTAAATGCAGGAAATCAATATAAATGTGTTGTTACATCCGGCAAAGGCATTCCACGTGGAGTGCAGGATGCGCCCTGTAGCCTGGAGGTATCCGGTTCGAGTCCAGGCTATTCCACTGCCGACCGTGGACGGGAGTACCCAGGGGGTGGTGCACAATTGGCCAAGCGCCGCCTGGGTGTGGAGGGCCTAGGTCAGCCAGAGTGTTCTCGGCTCACCGCGCACCAGCGACCCCTGTAGACTGCAGGCCTGCCTGTAAGCTACCCAGAGCTGTGTTGTCCTCTGACGCTGTATCTCTGAGGTACCTGCATGGTGGGCCTGCAGAGTGAAAAGAAGCTGATAGCACACGTTTCGGAGGATGTGCATGTCTGTCTTTGTCATGCCAGAGTCAGCGCGGGGGTGGCAGCAATAAAAAAAAATTAAAAAAAATAACTGGACATTTCAAATTGGGGAGAAAACAATAAAAATAATTGGAGATTCCAAATTATTATTATTATTATTATTATTATTATTATTATTAATAATAATAATAATAATAATAATAATAATAATAATAATAATAATAAATGTGTTGTTAATGGTTTAGGTGAGGGCATCCCAGCACATGCAATACGATCCAGTTCACCTGCAGCCTATTTCAGTCACACTTTATTTTAATGGGTACTTTTTTTACGGTATAAACTAGCTCACTAAAATGTTCACAATTGTTCTTCATTTCTTGTTAATCAGAATTATGAAATATTAACTAAATATTAAGGCCAGATTAACACTAGATTTCTGTGGAGTTTCGGCTCCAAGGTCAATCATACAATTTAAACAGGGTTACATGAAAGGCACTTTTAAAGATGTAACCATACTAAGGTACAACAAATGAGACCAGTATTTATTTTACTATACCACAATCACTGTTATTAATTCCTGTGTGGTTTTCTTTTTTGGTGTTTGTGTGGTTTTTTTTTTTTTTGGTCAATAAGATTATAATTTTTCTGGCTGTAACCTCGTGTTTCTGTTTGCTAACTTTTTATTTATTTATTTTTTGGTGCTTTTGTTTCTAATTATATAGGGCCTCTGACTGAGCAAAAGGAGGCAGAAATTACAAAAAGCCCAGCATCTAATACCAGAAGACAAGCAGATAAAAACCTGGGGCCAATGTTACCTGCGACGAGGGAGATTCTCAAAGACTTCTACACTCCTTTCAATGCCAGACTGGCTCAAGAGTTTAAGAATGACTCTTTCCTCTGGGAGAAAAAATCTAAGTTTATGTAAAAACTTTTGTACAGAAAGCAAATACAGATCATTTAAACAAAAACAAAAATTCTAGAGTCATTAGTTTTGCTATTTTGTTTGTTTTGTTTATAACATACCACCAAATTGTGCTACAGGGAATCATTTGAGTGCTATTTCAGTTTTCGAATGTGTACAGAAATAAAGGCACATGAGGTTTATCTGGGCTCATTTCTTGGGTCTGCCATATTTCAGATTGCAAGTGAAGTTAAACCAGGTTTCTTTGGCTTTTGCTTAGTTTTCACTCATAAAAATACTGGGAGTGTTAAGCTAGAGGTATATCACCACTATCCTTTTTAAAACCTTCCCCAAAAGCAGATACTGTTCAATGAAAAACAGGGAGCTGGTCACATGATGGTGGTCCTACTATTGAGCTGGGTGCTTGCTAAGAGTGAGTTTAATCCAGGGGTTCTCAAACTCGGTCCTGGGGACCCCCTATGTTTGCTGGTTTTCATTTGAATCAAACTCTCAATTACTTAACTAGTCCTTTAATTGCACTAATAATTTACCTGGTTAGCCCTTTTTACTTGTTTTCAAGTTGAAGCTTAGTAGTACAAACAAAAAGCTACTAATTCTTCAGGACCGCAGTAGGATGAAGTAACTGAAACATTTCCTGACAGTTACAGCTTCAGTTCCTGGAAATCTGCTAAGCTGTGCAGTGCCTGCAAGGTTTTGCTGATTGGCAAAACTATCCTCCCTGAAGAGGGACATGACTGTACCATTTTCTAAGAACATTCTTGTTTTTTGCGTTTGCTGTTCCAGACTTTTTCACTTTGACTCCAAGTTTATCCCGTCGGCACGCTCTACTCATCTACTTCCCATGTTGACAGTAATAAGACCCCACACCCTACCACACACACAACAGTTCCCTTAAAGCTATTCAACATAGAAGTTGAATGCAAAGCTTATACTGGCAGTGCATTTACACAAAGAGGGAATGGTATATAGGGTTAAATCTCTTCTAAGGTGCTTTGTTTGTATGTATCTCACATATTATCGGCAGCAGGATGTGCATCCAGTGAATTGTAATTGCCTGAAATTTGTTTGTGTGTCTGACAGATAATTAACTACCCATGTCTGGTTACATCTGCTTCAGAGATTCATATCAGTTACAGTGCTGGTAACAGTGAATATTACAGTCAGAGCTGCATTGCAGTAGATCCAGCAGGTGGCACTAATACATTACGTACAGTCATAAAGGAGTTTATTCAATAATGACATGTAACACAGTGTTCACCAATAGTATGTTTTTAATTCAGGTTTATAAATGATGTTGATTGCATACATTGTAAATTAAGTTAAATTACAGTTCCATTAACAAAGCTTAAAAAAATAACTGATAGATACAAGAAAAGAAACTAAAGATAGAAACCACTGCTAGCAATGCCTCAAATCAAACTTTTGGTTGAAAATCATCTTTTCTTAGGGTCCTATTCTCATTTGGTTTATGTGCTATTTACGCGCTGGAAAGGCTTTCAGAAGGTGCGTAAGCCCTTCTTCCAGCGTGTAAATAGTGGGCAAACCAAGTGAGAATAGGGCCCCTAGTGATCAATGCAAAAATAAATAAATAAATAAATTGATGACATTCTGTGAGTGCAAATGGTTATACTTACTACAACACTCACACAGAGAGATAATTACCTCTTATTTGTGCTGCACATTATTTAAATTAGGACTTAGCTGGGTATAATTAAAGCAATTTAGCCAAAGTAATTCATACCTAGTTTTGGGTGATTGTAATAACTTCTGCAAAGGCATTTAAGGACCAGCTCTCAGTACTCAATTTAAATAAATTACACATAATGGCAAAAGGTTTGTTATAAGAAGCAGTCAAAATAAAAATCTGGCCTTAATTGAGCAAAACAGGGACATAGCAAGTGAAGCCTTATCCAGTCTCCACAGAGCATTGCATTTGATAGCCTGCAGTTTTAGACCCTGATCAGAGTTAATTTAGAATAATATACTATACTTCCATCTACATTTAAAAGGGCTAATATGTCTTTAAATGCTTTAAAAATAATCTGATTTTGATATGTGAAACACCATTTTATGAAATAGTAAAACAGTTGACAACAGCATGTATCTCAGCATTTTGACTTGCTAGGTTGTAACGTTTGGCTTCGACGTTCGAGACAAATGCTACTACTTCAATATTTTGATTGACATTAGAGACACATCCCCAGTTTAAATCCCAGCTCAACCACTGACTCATTGTGTGACCCTAAGCAAGTCACTTGTGCCGTCTTTTTGGCGAGATGTTGAAAAGTATGAAAGGTGCTATATAAAGATTATTATTATATTATTATTATTATTATTATTATTATTACTGGTACTAAAATTAAAGATCTTTTTTTCTCTAGATAAATGAACAGAATTTAATAAACAATGCCAAGAAAGTTTATAACATTTACTATGCCTGTAAAGGTATTTCAGCATTTTTAGGTCTCTCTTTGTATTAGTGCTTGCACTATTGAGATGTACCTGGGCTGGCCTTGCGTGAATAAAGTAAACATTCATCCACAAGGTGGCAGCAAAACTACGCAAGTGCTAGTGCTAGCAGTGCTAGTATCTGAAGAACAAATCCGCTGAACAGGCATTGTAACAATATTGGTTGATATTGTGTCCCAGTACTTCTTTTTAGGGGGCTAGTGTATATTTTATACAATGTGAATTCCAGCATTTGAATACTAGTGAGTATGTTATATTGAATTGATCTCAACAGATGAGAATCTAATCATTTAAATCAGGGGCCTCCAATCCTGATCCTGTAGGGCTGGTGTACCTCCTGGTTTTTGTTCAAACTGTGCCCTAAATTACTTAATTGGACCAATTAAGTTCTTATTAGAAGCTCAATTGGTCCAATTCATTAATTTGGGGTACAGTTGAAACAAAAACCAGGATGGACATCGGCCCTCCAGGACCAGGATTGGAGACCTGATTTAAATTATTAGATTCTCATTTCATTTACATCAATAAAATAACCTTCCTGATTTTGTTTTAAATTTTGCTGATATAAACTAAGAAGACTTCACTGCTTGATGTTTGATTTTCAGAACCTTCATTCATCAGAGAGCGGGTGTATTTAATCCACAAGATCAATTGAATGAACGGCAGTAAATATTCCATTCAAAATAACACTAATAAGAGTTCCAGTGAATGAATGGGTCCCTTGCATGGGGTCCAATTCTTTGTTGGGCTCGTTTAGGAGAGAATATTTCTGTATGTGCTGCATTGGTGTATTTAGCTACCTTGCAGTTAGGGGTTAATTTCTTTTGTTTCTTTAACCAACTCTTGCTGGCAAATTGGCTTTCCAGCATTAATTGTACAGTTTTTGTTTAAAATCATACCACTCATCAGTTCAGTAATTGCTCCAACTGTAGCAGAGACTGTTAAAAAAAAAAAAACACAGCCTGTTTATTTCCCTGCCTGTGTGGAATGCATACCTTTGTTCTGGTGGAGGGTTTCTCTGCAATGTCTTCAAAATTATCTGAGGGTCGTTTTTCCATTGGTTTGGTTCATCTTAGCCACATGCTGCCAAGTTTCGTTTGCAGGTATTACAGAAATTTCAGAACTAAAATAAAATAAATTAACTTGCGGGCCAGAGTATTGTCCTAGGTTTCACTTATAGTCTATGTTGTTTGGCTGAATTTACTGTGCAGTAAAACATTCTGAAGTAGTTTGGCAGAGTACTTCTGCATGTCTTCACTTCCGTGGTTTTGTTTGAAAACCCCTGAGAAACAACATCGTCCCAGATTGCTAACATTGTAATATTTCTGCCACAGAAAACCCATTTGATATTTTTTCCATATGCCATATGTGAAGTCTTGTGGTTGGACAAGAAACATTATGTTATTGATTTTAGTCTGTTTCATTTCATTTCAGGTCAGAGCACCATAAAAAAGCTGACGATTGAGGAATGTTCTGGAAAATTTCAGATTCAACACATTTTTTTTTGTAATATTATCATGCAATTTATTTTTCTGGAAAAAGAAATACAAAAATTCTAAAGAAAAAATAAATAAAAAGATGTGGTGAAGAAAAACAATTTTTTTTTTCAAAAAATTGAATTTGATTGGTAGTAAGAAACAATGTGGTTACCTACAGAAAAGGCAATAGAGGGTTAACACGTTTCTCCTGGACACACCTCTTGCTCGACAATACAAAAGTCACACATTGTAGTTCTGACATATATCAACCAACTAAACCCCTCAATAAAAGTATGCAGAATTAAAATATCTTACATGGCATAATAATAATACAAAACATTACAGAATGTTTATTTTTCGTTTAGTTTCAGGTTTACTAGTAAACAGTCATGGCAGACAGTCCCACGTACAATGTTGATCAAAGTGTGGACTAAGACTCTTTTCACTCTGACACTTCTACCAGACACAGAGACCCAGAGACCCATCTTAGGATGTAGGTTGATAAGTGTATTGTTTGCGTATTGCGTCTGTCACACAGGTCAACCCTACTTTAACAAACACAGCGTGTAATCTCGTACCCGACCCACATGACACCGGGTTCTGACCCGGGTAGAGCATGCCAGTGTGAAAGGTGGCTTTAGTGTTCTTGTCAGCAAGCCATGGCTGCAGTGCCGGTAGTGCAGAAGAGGTCTTCCATGATCCTGTAGAGTAGCGAATGTTCACATTCTGTAATAATCTTTTTTTCATATGGTGCACTGTTTTTAAAATCACCTTGTATGTTAGGATTTTACCAAGAGGAAATCGTTAAGATTAAAAGCATCTGGTTTATGAGGAGTCCCCTAAGAGAAATAGTAGACACAATACTTGCGTTATCAGTTACAAAAACAGATATTATCATGCAGGACATTTGGGTCTAAGGCAATACTCTAATAAAGATTTTACCACTTGTCCAGTATTTACAATCTATTGTTAACAAGAGAAAGTTAAACAGGCTAGGCCAGGGGTTCTCAAATTCATTTCTGGGGACCCTCTGTGGCTGCTGGTTTTCATTCCAACCGAGCTCTCAATTACTCAACTAGACCCTTAATTGAACTGATAATTTGCTTAATTACACCTTTTTACTTGTTTCCAGCTCTTAAACAGTTGCAGTTCAAGTTTCTTACGAAATGTTACAGCTAACTTGAAATATGCAACTGTTCAAGAGCTAAAAACAAGTAAAAAGGTCTAATTAAGAACATGATTCAATTAAGGGTCTAGTTAAGTAATCGAGAACTCTGCTGCAGTGAAAACTAGCAGGCACAGGGGGTGTAGGAGAAGCCCTGGTCTAGGCAATGTTAAATCATCAGTGTAACAACAAAGTTACTAAAACAAACTTAAACTGAGTGACAAATATTTTGACAAGTCTGACAAGTATGACTATTTCTAAATTCAGCACTACTGAGAGCTGTAATAATGACGGATGCAATATCATGTTCAGCTACAAAAAACGTTTTAGTCAAATAACTGCAATAAATTAAACAAAACACTGTTCAGAGTAAAAAAACAAAACAAAACAAAACAAAAAAAACAAACAGGCCATTACACCATTAGAAAAATGGTTTTAGAAAATCGAATAGTGTTCTTGTCTATCTCTTTGCAGGTTTTTTTTAAAGTGTATTAGAAAATAAAAACATACTCTGTCTTAACACCTACACATGTAAGCTGTGGGGGGGTGGTGAAGTTAGAGCTGCACGGCGCAAGTGCTTTTCATTAGGAAAGCCAGGGCCCATGTTACCCCTGACCGGTATTTGCTGTCCTTTAAAATGAAAGCTAAACCAAGACAAGATGAGCATGAGTTTTCTTTCGAAACTCGTTAAGGGGAGATATGCAAAAAAAACTAAACAAGCACAAAAAAATCAAACCAAATAAACAACCCCCCCCCACCCACAGCAGCAACATTGTCAATAATCATGTCTCATTAGTGATGTTGCTTACCAGTGATGATCATGGCAATTTGTAAAGTAATGGTGTTATTTTTTTTTTCAAAATTTCAAAATATGCAACATAGGGTTACTTTAAATACAAATAAACATAAACATAACAGCTGTATCCAATGCTGGCTTTGTTGGAATGTTTCCTCGCTCCTTCTGAAACACACAAACCTATCTCTCCTGGAACATTTAGACTCCTCGCAAGATATTCAACAGAAAGACGTCTCTTGGCATCCCTTGCTTCCCAAAAGGCCTCTTCCTAGATTTTTCTCTCAGAAACACTCAAAGAAACCCTCTCCTCCTCTGCATTCCCTCCAAAAGACTTACTTAACCTCTGCTTCAATACACAGGTTAAATATCTGCAGTCATTGACCAATTAGTTCCTACTGTATTCTAGATCATTAAGTCTTAAAGATGCAGTCCACAATTCACAATCCTTTTTACAATTAACTCTTTCTGTGACATTTAAAAAAGTGAACAAAGGTAACTACGATGGCTTTTCTTGTGTAATGTGTTCAATAGCTCAACCCAGTGGTGCCTCAGAGAACATTAACAATGCAGTACATGTTACTACCACAAGAGATACCAGTCTTGTTTCCTCTATGCAATACTTGCATTCTAACCTTTAGTTTAAAAACGAATTAAATAGCATGACTTTAGCGACAGAAGAAGTGTACGATACACTCTGGGAAATAAACTAAAGCAGCTGCTGGAAAAACACAAAACAAACAAAAAAATAGAGAAATGAGCCTTGTGTGGTTTGTTTCTCTGGAGGTGGATGCACGCTCATGGTACATGGTGCTGTGGATGTTGAGATTCTGTGTCATTCTGTTTTATTTGATTGAATCCAACTGCTCAGTTTTCCCTTTCCTTATATTTTTCTTTTTTATTAAAATTTTCTTTGAAAATGTTCTGTCATACTGATGCTTCTTTAGAGAAGACAGTGTGGAGAATAACACAAAAACATGGAAAATAAAATAAGGCCCACTACTAAACAGTCTGTGTTACATTTAAATGTATTTCCCATGCTAGCCACCTATACTGTATACAATAATATTCATGGGGTTTCCATGCGGGAAATAGCGATGCGCGTGCACGTTTGGGAGAATTACTCGGGTAAATCAGGTTTGTGGCCGAAAAAACGGCCAAAAAGAGGGATAGGGTAAATCTCATTCACTCCTGTAAATGATGAAACACATGGGAAAATCCATGCCCAGTTTTGCAAGGAAACCCGCATTTCACGTGTAAATGTTAATGAGGGCGTTTCTCCTTAAGTGACATTACTATAAATATTGCAAGGGAGCAGGTTAGTTGTTACTATGGATTCCAAGACGGAAGAAAGTAAGTGGCTGATGAGATGAAATTTTTGTAACGTACATAGTTAATATTATTTAGGTTTATGAACGAAAATTCACCGAACACTATTTACACTATTTCAGCCAGAGAAGCAGTGGGAGTGCTCTTCTTTTCTGCTCGTGTTAACCTACCAGCGAATCAGTTTTGAAAATGTTTTGGAAGTACACCGCTTGTGTATTCGATGCAAACAAACAAAAAAGTGTGCTCCTTGAATCCAGAGCAGGACGACGGGCTTGTATTCCTGGCAAACAGCCTGTAAATAAATTGTGCACATTGAAGAAAACTGACTGTATATAGTTGGAGCTTCTTTGGAGTTTCAAAATTAACTGTTATATAATGAAAATTTAACAATATTCAATGACGTTAAAAAAAAAAAAAGAGTTAAAAAACGATCAGTGATATTAAACGCAATTTTAGAGTAACAATTAACTTGACCTGTAGCAGGTATGCATGTTGTGGTAAATAAATCAACGTATGATGATGATGATGATGATGATGATGATGATGATGATAATGATGATGCTGTATAGGCAGGGATTTCTGTATTGTGTGTTTCACAGATATTGAAGGTTAGGTGGTACAGTATTAACAAGATGCAATGCTAGATACTGCAGCTGTCACTGAATAAAAAAAGACAGTTTTCATAAACTCGAGTCTATATATAGACTGCTTTCCAAAGTACTGTTATCTGTTTGGAATAAATATTTTAGTAACACTCCAGAGTATGTTAAACTTGCCTTAGGCTTATGTTGCGAATGTTGTGGGGATTTTTTTCTTCTCCTGATATTGTGTTAGAGACCGAGTCAGACACACCACACTCATTACTAGTCAAACAGGAACCCCCTTTATTTACTTTTAGTACTGTAAGTTATATACCCACCCCTCGTTATATCGCCCCTCGCTATACAGCAGATTTGAATAAATCGCAGTTCTGGAGTTGGATCCCCATTTTTACTGTCTAACTGCGTATGCCTTAGCTGCAACGTACATCGGCACTTAAAACTACTGTTCATTTCATTTTGTACTGCACGTCACAAACAACAATATACAAAACAATTACAAAAAAAATAATACTCTTGGCAGCAATGCACTAGCAAAAGTCAAAAGGCAGTGACGTCAGCTCCGTAGTAACAAACAAAACTCATGAAGTTTATTGGAGACTGAAGTTGATGAAAAGCAATTACCGTCCATTGTATGAATTAAAACGTATTATAATATTACAATATTTCTTAGTCTATTTGTTTTTCTATAGGTCCCTCGCTATATCGCGGCCCTCGAAATATAACCCATTTATACTGGACTCCGACACCCCCGATATATCGAGTGGGCGGTGTACTTACATAACAAAACATCTAGTGGCCTTATATCAGATTGCTCTGATATGTGAACTAACAGTACACCCAACTCTAACACAGCGTAATTACCCCTCGCATTCAACTGTTGTTCACAAGCTTCTACTTAACAGCAATGATATTAAAATAATCACGTTGCCGGGAGGGGAATGGAGCGAAAATGTATGTGGGCGGTCCAATCATCGATGTTGTGTGTCCAATTAATCGATTGCTATTTGGAGGCTTAACTCTCAGCCCTGCACTGCACTGCAATAAATGCAATATTGGATGCATTAGGCAATACACGACCTATGGGACTGACTGCATGGAAAGAAGTAAACACAAATTTATTATAAACTAATACTTTTTTTCAAAATGAATTCAGTTGGGTTGAATCTGGTTGTCAAATCTGCTCTGTGTTTTGTTCACACTGGAAACTAATCCCAGATTTGATGTATCTTACTTTTTCTTCCTTTCTATTCAGATGGAGTTGACACTGCAGTGCAGTTCTTTGATCTGTGCATATATAAATCACATGTTTACGTGTGTTACACATGATCAATCATAAAAGTAAGCTGTATTATTTTTTTATTTGTGGTCTAGTTTGTTTACACACACAAACGCGGGGTAAAATAACTGTGGAACATGGTATTGAGACAGATACTGATAAACCCTAAAACTGATAAGAGAGGCTAGAGACTGATAGTAGTTATATTTTTCACTGTTTTTTTTTTTTTAATTAATAACCTATTAATTTAAATATAATTAGTTTCAGATATTATAAGAATTAACAAATTGCTGTAATTACTCTAGGTTATAATTTGCAGCTCTGGGTTCTGGTGATTTAATCATATATCACTTGAGTTGGGCTCTCTTAAAATTGTAATGTCACCAGAACTTCAGTGTAAATACGGTAATTATAACCTTGTAACTCACTGCAGCCCATTATATTGTTTTAAATACAGCAGACTCTCATTAATCAGCAGTGATTCTAGGAATCGATTTGCTGCAGAATAACGTGAAAAAACACAGATTTTCTATGCTGTCAGAGAATTTTTGCCTTTTATTTTAATTGTGGAATAACGCTGATTTTTTATTTAATTTTTTTTTTTTTAATCTGAGAATTTCGTTTTTTTATTGCGGAAAACTAGGATCCCTGCTAATCAGCCAGCTGGGACCAGACCCTGTTCAGATTATTGATTTGTCTGATCCTAGTCTGCACTATGCCATGACTAATCTTAGTTTTATGTGTTGTACTTACATTTCATTGGAAATCAGTGATAATCAGAAAACATTTAGAGACACCTGTAAAATGTTGTACACACACATAACAGAATTACACGTTTGTTTGTTTTTTCAAGTCGACTCAACAGCAATACATTTATGGACAAACCGTGTCCGCACAGATGTGTGTGTATATATATATATATATATATATATATATATAAACAAGTCCTAAAAAATTTAATTGAATAGAAATAAAGTTAATGTCCGGAAACAAGCAGAAATCATGCAGCATGCAATAAAGAAGAAACACTCTTCTGAGAAAGACAGCAGAATTAGCTGGTAACAGTGTTGGAAGTGCCTGTGATGGATTCACATATATGGTACAGTTGAACTGTGGTTAGTACACCAAATAAACTCTTACGTACACACACCAGAAAACATCCCATTTAAGGATTCTTTCCTTGGCTTCGTGCACATATAAAAGAATAAAAACAACAGAATTCATGAAGCAGATCTTTAATATACTGGCAGAGAATGTCAGATAAACCAGGCCTGATAAATAGAAGCTCTATGACCCTGTCAGATAATTTACGACTTATAATTTATTTCGCTGCTCTTTCTTTCCACAAAAATGGATAAAGAAGTACTCAGCATACCATTCCATCTTGTGTTTGTTCAACTTTATTGGTGCATTTAGCTACTAGCCATATTTTGCATTGCACTTTGCAGATACTTAAAAAAAAATACATTTTTATGTTTGCGAACAGCTTTTTAAGTGTTTAATACTTTTCTTTGGTACGATGTATAAGGATTTTGTTCTACAGCTGGGAAAAATGATTTGCTCCACAAACCAGCAAAGTTCATTTCCATTAGTCTTTTCCTCATTCTCTTCATCATTATCTGTAATGTGATAATGATCTTGGGTTAATTTAATAATGATGAAAGACTGCAGTTAAATTTAATTAAATGGCGGCCCAGTGTACTGGGCAAGAGACGGTTATAAATTATTACTTGGATAGGAGGCTGCTTGGAAAGCCCAAAATGAAAGATGATAACTTTTTTTTTTATATACATGCATGCTTTAGAAACAGTTACAAACAGCAGACTGCAGACTAGCTCCTTGAAAAAGCTTTGGCTGTGCAAAGTTTATATTCTTGGTTCGGAATTCCACAGGGAGCGTTGCATTGGCTCTGGTGCTTCCAGAGGTTAAGAAGGCAAAATTGTCAGTGACAAAAAAGTGTGACTTGGGCTTGTAAAAATAGGATAATCATTAGCACCTTCCTCAGTGGGTTATGGCTGGTCTTTAAACTGAAGGACACTAAAACGCAACTGGAAAAGAACAGAAAGAGGGAAGATGTGGATAGTAGTTGTAAAAGAAATGACTTTGCAGTTGTAGCATCAGATAAGCAATTCAGCGGTGACAGGCTTTTGAGCAATTTATTAAGACAGGGATTCATCTTGTCAGGTCACGGACTGCCACCTTGCTGTCCCAACCATAGCTCACTCAAACCTCAGGAATGCCTTTCAACTTTCTGGAAGTTGTAAATATTGAAATGTAATGAGAAACACAGGTGGCTGGAAAAAGAGGATCCCCAGGCAAAAAGAATGCATTTTCAGTTATCCCTTTATTGAGAGAGACTGTTAGCACATTCTGTACTGCACTCTGTTACACATGTGGCTTATGTTCTATTCAGTTGGTTTAAGAAGCGATGAGCCTCAATCCTGCCACATAAACACAGAAAAACTAATTTGCAATAACATGGACATGGCTTGGGCTTCACAACCAGGCTTCATATTCCCAACCTGAAAACCTGTATGGGGAGATGTTTCTTTGTTTTAGCTAATTATATATGGGTACAGTCCTGCCTAAAGAAAACTCTAAACCAGACTTACTATTGTGGAAAATGTGCACCACCGATTCTGAAATAAAGCTTTTAATTACAAAACTAACAGGTGGAGCCCTCAATGTAATTAAATCTGGTCAAATGTTTTGATCTAAATACTTCTAATTGAATGTTTTTATTGCCTTCTAACCTGACCACAAATATATTGTATGTAGGTTTGGTAATATGGGCACATGGTTAGTTTACACTGTGTACTGTTTTGGAAAAACAAGACTCAAATCTACTTTTGCATTTGATAAGATCATTTTAAAAGGTGAGGGATAAGATTTTTATTCAATACAGGATGTTATTTTAGATTTTTTGAAGTCATCGCTAATGTGTCAGTGTATCATTCTGAAATAAAATTGAGAATATTATAAACTTCTTAATGAAGCCTATTTTATTGATAATACTTGAAGAGCTGCTTCTCCGTGTGTTCTCCCATGCTTTGTATATGCATAACATCTCGATACAAGGTCTGGTGGATTGCATTAACCTCACCTCGCTTGAGCGCCTGTACCGGTGTGATAGCCTGCATTAGACCTGTATGTGTGGTAATGTCATTGGAAAGCACTGGAGAAGGAATGTGTTTCTCTCAAACACAGCCAACAATTCAGTTTTCAGCTTGAAGAAATTTAAAACAAGGATGTTTTAATGTAAACACAGACCGTAATCCAAATTTATTGTAAACCAGAGCTTGACACACAGAATGACGTTAGCCATTATCATGGATGTTGATGATAAATTACCAATTTGAGAGCACAGTGGCTTATGGGATATAGTGTGCATGATCTACAACTGGAAAAAAGTGCACTTTGTGGAAAGGGCAAGAAGCCAGACAGTCTAGAAAGCTAAGGAAAATGCGCTTCTGACATATTTTTTCGGTGTGATGTGAAAGACGAGCATGTCAGTCTAGTTTAGAGGAGTTGCTATGAGTACCGTTGCTATGGAAGAATATAGACCACTGGTAAGGATGTCGGGGGCTATAATGGAAACTATAATATGTTAATTGATGGTGTTTTAATGAATCATAAGACAGACTTAAAAATAAAGATTTCATATATATATATATATATATATATATATATATATATATATATATATATATATATATATATATAACAACTAATGATTGGTTAAACAGCATCACATGACCGTGCGTATATATAGTGTATAGCACGACTTGCATACTAATGAGCCGCTATGCGCTCATTATCATTATGCACCACCGCATTCTAAATTCCATGAGAAACTGCCATTTTATTTGTTATTAGTTACAAAACCACAGCCAAAAATGAGTGGCAGTTGACCTATTTCCTTTAATATATTTTGTTCTGAAACTACACATAACTGGTACAACATCAGCTTTCTGAGTGAAGACAGCAGTCCATCTGAAAAAAATAAAAATAAAATAAGTGCACAAGCAAGAGTAGACACATAACAGTAGAGGAGGAACAGCTAAATGAAATAGAAGAAAACAAAGATTGAAAAAAACACTCGCAAAAAAAGAAATACAGCATGAGCTGGTTAATGTACTTAAAGAAAAAAAATATGGACATTAATTTTACAGAAATAAATCCAAATAATCTCAACAACATAAGGGAATTTTATGCAGGTGCAAGAAGTTCAACTGGGGGCCAGTATTCAGTCTCCAGTTTTATAACGCTGAGCTGGACTAAATACATATTTTCACAGTAGAAGTTTTAACATCTCTGCTGACAGCGATTTTAAAACCAGCAATAATTTATTCTGTCAGTCAGGAAAACTCTTAGAAAAGCAGATAAAGACAAAGCCAGACACCAACCCCCAAAATGTGGGAAACTGAGGTACTGTTCCCTGACACCGCGGTCGGATTGGTGCGTAAAGTCTGGTTCTATCATCAACTTAATCTGGCACGACTTGGGCACAAGGGTGTCTGACAACTAACAAAAACATATTTTGAGATCCAAAAGGATGAAAACGTACCGTAATATGTGTGCCCTGCATATAACGAGTTAACAAACTCACTTCTGTCTCCATCACAGCTGCTCTCCTTACTTCCTTAGTGCCATTTGAAACTCTGCCCATCATCACAACATCATCATCAAAAATATCTCCGAAAAGATGGCAGGAACTGGTTTCAAAATACACAAAAAAGACTACAAGATGTAAAGCAAAGGATTGGCACACAAAATACTAATGTACTGGTGGCCACATTTGCCAAAGTATAAAATTCATTTTTGCATGTTATTTTTCATTTTGTGCATGTTATGTAATAATTTGTTGTTTTATTATAAAGCTGAATCTCTAATTTATATCTTTCAATAGAACAATTAGAAATGATAGAAATCACTTTCTTTGTGGGTTTTCAATTCTTTTTAACTGCCTAATACTTTTGTCTGCGACTGTATGTGGCTGGCAAATGGCGGCCCGCAGGCTAAATCTGGCGCGCGGATGTGTGTCATCTGGCCTGCGGAAGCCTCCTTGGCAGGGCTTATTAAGGGTGGACCGAGAGTGGAACTTCATTGTAATGTTGCCGCAAGGGGGCTGTCGTGGGGGATTCCCCATACGATCTTCATATAAGCAGCGTTGGGGAAAACACAACGAACTGTATACTGTACACACGTTTCCTGTGTTGTCCGCTTATGTGAGTGGATGTGTGATATGAATCTGTTTCGCCAGCTAATCTTTTTCCTAGCAGCCTGTTGGCATGTCAGTTCTGCAGGAGTGTGTATAAATGTGAGTGGATATCGATAGGCCAATGGGTGATGAGTGGATGGAGTCAGCATCCATAAAACGGCATGCAAATTGAGGGAATTGAATAATATTGTATTACATTTAAGGGAATATTGTATTACATTTAAGTCTCACTATGGTACTGGAACCCTCATACACAGGAATGCACAAAAACATTAAAAAGTACATTCAAAAGTAGCACACATTTTTATTTGAAATGCTTCACTGCATTACAAAGAATAACATTAAAACAAATTAAAAAGTCAAACACATTTTTATTTGAAATTCTTCATTGCGTCTTGCTCATTGCATTTCATTTATACCTGGCTGTGGTATGGAACCTTCATACACAGGAACACCTTATTATTATTTTTTTTTATAAGTAGCATACATTTGTATTATAAATGCTTCATTGCATTATAACAAATTTGATGAGAACAATTGCACTTTCCTTTTGTAAATCAGCTTTAAAACATCAGGTGTGAGTGTGACAGACTTGACAGCGATAATAGGCAGTCCTCCAAAAATGTACGCGCCCCTCATTATTTTGTTGAAATACCTAATCGCACAATATGTCACTCAAAATCACTTGACAAAGGGGGGGACAGGATGGACCTGCTAAATAGTTGACATTTTGAGTTATGTTATATATATATTTACTCAAAGCCTCCACTAGTGTTTCTACTATTATAA
Source organism: Polyodon spathula (assembly GCF_017654505.1). NCBI lineage: Eukaryota > Metazoa > Chordata > Actinopteri > Acipenseriformes > Polyodontidae > Polyodon > Polyodon spathula. The sequence continues at coordinate 6,227,896 of NC_054543.1, forward strand.
CAACCTTGACTTGCATAAAGAAGAAAACATATTGAGTGAGTTGATTGGGGGACGGAGAGGGGTGATGCTGGGACGCCAGAATCACTGTTGAGCCCTCTTGAGATGTTGTGGACTAGTTGACGAAACACAGAGGATGGAAGGTGCCCACTTGAAGACCCCAGAGATGTACCCTACTTTGCTCAATCCAGACGGTTGGCATGCTGATGCGCAATTGAGACTGCACTGTGATTGATCCCTGGAGCCAGCATCGCAGCCGTTGTGTGTGCTGATGCACTGGGGAGGCAAAATAAGCTAATTCCTATAGCCAGCATTACACTTCAACCATCACCACCAGACAGAAGGATATCTACATCATCAGATGGAAAGCAACGCAAATGGATGGAGCTGCAGATGGATCACATTAGTCTACTATAAAGCTATGTCTTAGTTGGTGCTTATCTTGATGAGAGCTGAGTTCAAATCAGCATGAAGTTTTACAATCCACTCTCATGTAATGGAAATCAAACAACCTTGACTTGCATAAAGAAGAAAAAACATTGAGTGAAATAGTATTACTATTGATTTGATGGACAACAACGCCTGTGCCTTCTACCAGATCTGTTATTAATTCAACACTTGTCTTCTTTCTATTCTTGGGTTTGTCAATTACAGATGATGTTTCCCTGTACTTAACGATCATGTTTTGGATACCACACCTTGAAAATTTAGTGATGCAAGCTGTTTCACTCAATGTTTTCCCTCTCTTATATATATACTATCATATAAATAGGCTCCACACCTTATATATATATATATATATATATATATATATATATATATATATATATATATATATATATATATATATAGATATATATATATATATATAGTCTCTCAAGAGTTTTTATTATGGGAAAGTGTGGAACAGTGTGGAGAGAACAGTGAAAGAGAAGGTATCAGGATAGCTGTACTTGGGTGCTGTTTTGTTTTGTATTGTTTTCAATTTGTCTTGTTTAAATCTTTTGGTTGTTCTTATTTTTATTTTTTTTTTGTAAAATAATACAAATGTGCCAAGGCACTTAAACTACAGTTACTGCCTCTGGGTGTGCTATTCCTGGCGTTGACCAGCCTTGACCACCTGCCACGTTAACACACACACAAAAATATATATATATATATAAAATACATCCTCGCGGTTGGGCAAAAAGCTACGCATAGTAATGAGTCTTAGTTGAAGCCTCAGCCCAGAACTGCTATCCCTCTGAAGGAATATTTTGCTTCTAACCACTAATCTCTTGGTCATGTCCCAGTTTTTAAAAAAGAAAAATTTAATGATTTGTTTTCATGTCTTGGACTGAAGCCTTTAGCGAAAATACAATATATTCTCATGCCTAACAAAGTCTCCTTTTCCGTCTAATTAACATTTGCTGATGGAAAAGATCAAACCCAAAACCCTCCTCATGTACCTAGAACTTTTGTCTGTTCTCCCTTACATATATTTACTGTGGTACACAGTACTATGATAAAAGCATAGCAGTAAAATGTAGGGTATTAATAACCATGTAATTACCTTGTAACAACATGCTAATAGCATGTTCTAACTGGGCACTTTTTGTTCTCTTACATGGTATTTGTGAAATAAGGGGAACATTTTTACAGACCCCTTTCTGAATTACTCCACTTATTCCACACACAGTTACAATGTAAGATTGTGTTGGTAGTTACCCAAAACAATGTGTTAATACACACTTATTACATGGTTAATCATACTCTATAATTTATAGTCTACCATGTAAGGATTGTAAAAGCATAGCAAGACAAAAACAAGCATGGCAATGCACACATAAGTAAGGTATATGTCCCGACTGCAAAAATACTGTGCATGTTTAGAATGTTGAACTTCAAAGGATTATTGTCATGATAAGTTATCTGTTTCTAAAATGCACTGTAAGTACCTACAATACCTTTATAACCAATGTAATTTCCTGGCATTATTCAATCATTTTTAGACACAGGAATTAGACACATCGACAAATTAATTGAATACAGATACAATATACCACCCATCTAGAAAGCCAGTTACTCTTACTGTATAACAGTATCATAAAGTTGTGTGATTTGAAACTGGATAACACACTGAGGTACCACAAGCCATAGATTATGATACAGTATCTAGATAGCAGTATAAAGAGAAATGCGTATTAGTTGCCAACAAGAATGTAGCACTTAAAGATAAATATGAGTCAGAAGAGATGCTCTGAGATCAAAGGATGAGACAACTTTTAAAATCCCTAAATTAGGATTTAATATGGGCCAATGAGCCCTTGTATATCAGGCATCTCATCATTGAAACTCATTGCTTTGAAACATGATCTTCACAAAACCTTTTAACATCACTTGCAAATACTGTGTTTATTTTAAACCTGACCAGGGTTGCAAATCCTGTAAATACTGACTGTGACCAGGGTCACACAAGCTGAAATTGTTTTACTTTGTATGCTTTTATTTTGTATTACTTGTGGTAGAGTGGCTTGAGGCCAAGGCAGGCAATGGAGGACAATTGCAGAGACACAGGAACTGTAGTTCAGCGCTTTCCGCGCACTTTTAATAAACACAAAACAAACAAAACACAGGATCAAAATAATAGCTTGAACAAACGCTACACACAAAAGTCTTCAAAACAAAAAAAACAGCACCCAAGCCTAATAAATCACCATATTCCACACTTTTTCGCACCTCAATCACTCAATTAAACAATTAAACACAATTTCCATCACCACCCAACCACACACACGTGCACCCATGTGCAGAGCCTCTACTCTGCACATGCCCTTCCCCTACTTTACCACATACTGGATTTATAATTCATGTGACTGCACTTGAAGATAAGATCTCAAGAGTTCTGTCCTGGTTAAATAAATAAATACATTTCAGCAATTTCAGCAATTTGCCACCTTAACCAATTGGCAAAAGCAGAGCTTCAACTGAAAGTCTAAACTACATTTGCCTTACAGTGGAAATTGTCTTTTGCAATTCAAGCTGCATGTCTGGTGTTTATAACGTTATACGAATATGCTTGTGTCTCTAATTAAGAGTAAGTAGCTTCAATTTTCTTTTTCTTTTTATATATTGTACAACATTGGTTAGATTATTCAGAGTCTCTTCATAAAAAGTGAAAGCGCTAGTGATTTGCCCAATTGGATCAAATACCCTTTTGTTTTGCTGCAATGCACTGCTGTGCACTAGATGGTGCTTGTGTTTACTAATTTAAATACAATTTAGCAGATCTAGCCTGCATTACATTACCTATGTAAGGCAACTAGAACTGAAGAGCAGCTTCTGAACCCTCAATCAAAATACGCTTTTGGAGTGATTGCAATAAGAAACACTCGGAATGGCTGCAAACAGCAGCAACAGGTGTTCAACACGACATTCCGCTCTCAATTAGAAACTTCCTTATGGGCACACAGCCCTATGATGGGCACCTGTTTGTTATGGATTAAGTTAGATGCAAGCACAACTGGGGCTATGTATTGACTGGAATACCTAATCAGCATGCTTGACATTGTATTCACGGTTTTTGTTTTCAGTTTATTTATAAACAAATCTTTAGTGGTTTTGGTATTGACATTTTTTTTAGAATTTTAATCTCAGAATTCCGAAAACAGATCAAGTTCCTCTTGTCAAAGTATGATCTGATCTGAGCCCTGAAACACACACAGCCCAGTGATTAATAGAGTTTATACTGTGCCAGAGTTACCAGCAGCTGAGAATGAATAGCACATTTCTCACCAATGTATCTCAGGGAAATAACAAAATTGATGAAAAACAGCCGCAGCTGTGATTCACAGTGGAACAGTAAACATACTCATGTGATTTGTGCCTACTTATGTTTAATGTACACATGCTTTTTAAAGCAGCCTTTAACAAGAACAATTATATTTAAGGGGTTGTATTTTATTCATGTTTTTGTTTGCTAATTTCGGGGGAGAAGAAGAGGGTTAGGGCGCGTAAAGCCATTATATTAGGGGACACAACAGTTTGGTGTGTAGCTTGTCTATGCAGTAGGTTTCCACAAAGATATGGATATATATATATATATATATATATATATATATATAGTATATATATATATATATATATATATATATATATATATATATATATATGTAGTGCATGCGCCTAGATTTATTATATGCAGTTACTGGTAACTGTAATTTGAGACCTGAATACAAGTTGTAACTAAAAGGACATGGTATTTATTACTGTTCCTATCGGTCAAAGCTGAAGTTTATTCTGTTTGCCTGTTAATAGAATTAAAAGATGAAATGGACAAAATAGGATCTCTTTATCCCACGCCAGTTTCATAATTTCACTTTTACTCCAAAATAACATGTAATGTTTTTCTAACATTTTAGCAATTTTTAAATTTCAACCAATCTGAAACTATACTGTACATGCCCAGCGGGTGGCATGAATGTACTGTATTTACTGAACTCTTTTTTACTGGTAGCTTTTAAGCTACAATATAACATTTAGCAGAATATATTTAGAGTTAGAGTTATGGTTTGGCTAGAGCTGAGGAAGGGAACAGGGTTTCAAATTATAGTTGGCCAACATGCTTCTGATTGCTTTGTGAATATTAATAACCCTGCAAAGGTTGTTTGCAACAATAACTTGCCCCTAATTAAAAATAAAAATATGTCATGACTCTATGCTGGTTAATTAGATGAAATGAGTTGTGTTTTAACGTGCACAGTCATCATCTATAATTCTCCAGTTTGCAGAAAAGAATGACTTGCTTGACTAGCTCAGCTCCTGCCCACTCTTTGCAGCAGTGAGGGGGATGTGGTTCTATCTGTCTTGGTGATCTGCAGCACTGTCATAATCTTCGGCTTCACATTTTCAGTTGAGAGGTGAAATTGTGCATACTTCACTCAATCAATCAACCTTTATTTAATATAGCGCCTTTCACAAAAGCAATGCCTCAAAGAGCTTTACATGGCTAAAACAGAAAATACAAGCAGGAAATACAATAGTCACAGTCAATGAAAACAAGATCAATATGAATGCAATGAAATTACATGCTAAAACATATAAACAAAAACAAGATCAGCATAACAATAAAACCGCAGACGATAAAAGAAAAAAAAAAAATTTAAGATTAAAAAAAAATAGATTATAAAAATGTATCTTCAGCCTTATTTTAAAAGCTGCAACCGTTGGTGCTTCCCTTACAGAAATGGCAAAATCGTTCCATAATTTAGGGGCCCTGTAACTGAAAGCTCAGCCACCAATACTAGTTTTTAAAATTTGGGGAATAGTGAACAGCCTGACATCCTGGGATCAGAGAGGCATACAGAATTAGAAGATCATTCAGGTAAGACAGAGCCAGATCATATAAAGCTTTGTAGGTTGTGAGCAGAAGCTTAAACCGGAACCCAACTATAAACTACAGTACCCGTCTGTCAAATGGTCAGATTGCTGCTAGAGTTTGAACTGCAATATGTCAAGGGTTTGAACACACAACAGCATTATCATTGTAATTGCAAAAAGTGAAGACCGTTGTTCTCAGAAGCAATAACTACATCCAATTCTTTTGCTGACTTTTTACCTCAATATGAGACTAGCCTCAAGGAATATTACCTACAGTAGTTCAGTAAGCTTTTATGATCTTTAGACCAATATCACCATGTGCACTTGCTGTAAATGTCATTTACAAAGTTGAAAAGCAACTACAGATTCTGTTGAGTGGTGCCCAATGAGTTGATATCACATTTTAATATAAATATTATCTTGTAGATTAATAGGATAGTGTGATTCTCCGCAGTGAGTCATAAATTCAGTTTCCTTGTAGCTCACAGCGTGTGCCCTGAATCATTCCATCAATTTGGCATGACTGAGGAGAATACTACAATGTTCCTTTAGATGCTCAGCAAAATGTTGCACTGTCCTCCATTTATAGCTACTTTCTTTCTATTGTCGTTAATTATTTTTATTTTTATTTAAGAGCTCCTATATTTTCATTTTGTTAAGTAAAAAAATATATATACGTATAATTCTTTCATGTTTTAATATTAACAATGAATAACAGTTTATTATAATTATATTTTACAGTAATTCTAAAGTTTCTTACAAATGCCTTTCATGAAGTTAAAACAACAAATTGCTATATAGAGTGTAACATTCTACATAATCACAAGTACCATTACTGTATTTCAGTTCATCTTTCTGACACCTTGCAGGTTTAACCAAAAAAAAAAATCTGCAGATTTTAAGACTTAATTCCTGTAAACCTGCAGATGCCACAGACTAGTGACATATTTCTATTGAATTAGTTAATAAAGGCTGAAGAGAAACACATGTGGGATTAAAATAGAGTTAAAGAACCATTTAGATCTACATCTGGGAATTGCTGGGATTTCACAGGCAACTACATGAATACTCGTTGTCGTGGCTTGCTTTACCTTTCTGTTTGAATTCCTTAAGGTACACCATCAGTCTGTTTGTTTCTCCTTCAGTTCTTTTAGTGAGATATATAAGCAACATTTCAAAAGTGTGAAGCAGAATATACTGTATACTGCATCTTACACAAAAAAGGTTAAAATATTAGAGGGTTTTACTAACAGAATTGCAGCATTATACTCAGGGATGGCTACCATTGACAGATTATACTTTAATGAACATACATACATAAGCTGTGTAAGAATTGTGTGCAACTATTCAACAACAATCATAGGAAAGCAGAAGGATATTACCGGAGCCATCATAGTGGTGCAACAGTTAAATGATTAATCAAGGGGTAGAAGTTATAATTCCAAAGTTTAAATAACATTTATTGCTAACTGAACGTGAACCCAAGTACAATATTTCCAAGTAAATCAATAAGAGATTGTGATATAGTGTTTCCGAGAGGGAATGTTTTAAGGGAGGACAGTTCCGGTCTGGGAGGTAGTGTGATCACGTTATGCAGTGAGAGAACAGTCAGTGGGTTAATGGGAAATGCCTGCAATGCTGGATTAAAAATCATCCTGTTGAAGACAATTCCTGGAATGGTCTTGATTTTTAAACCCACGTGAAGCCTCCATGCAAAGCCTTGCAGTGGTTTTCCATTTTACGTGCTTACAGCATTGACCAACAGCAAGACCGTCTCCAGGGAGTACTGGAATTGCAACATTTTTTGAAATCCACCACAAGAGAACCCAACTCTGATCACAAGCAGATCATTACAGACTGGCCATGCAAACACAAAGCATACTGTATTGTGTAACGTATTGTCACAAGCAGAAGATATGTTATCATGGCCCAAATCACAGTAACCTTCATTACAGTGGACAAGAGAAACCGATTTCAACTCATCACAATGCACTGGATGCTATGAGGTTTTACCCACTATTAATTACATAAGTAACATTCTGGTCTCACCCCCTTAAAATATGCTTCCTAGTTAAACACACAAGCATAGGTGTAGATTCTCGAAGAAACAAACAAATCTTGGAGGCCGTACCAATGCTACAGAATTTTTTTTTTCTTTTCTATGCTTGATTTTATTTTTTATTTTACTAATGAGTAAGAGTTTCTCACTCATTAGGAAACCAACAGCTGCCAAGCTTTTGATTTGAGTTGGCTTAGTCACTCCATGTTCTCATTAAACACTACTTTAATGTTAACAGGTGAAGACGAAAGGAGGTGTGTGTGTCACCAAGGTCTGCTTGTTTCTTCTTTAGCATTCAGAAATTTGGTATAAGTAAAACACGCTTTTTTGTACCGGGGCTAGATTCTCAAAACGATTTCATCCAAATAGTCAAACTTTTTTTTTTAGTTTAAGGATCTGTAGTTATATACAATCTATACAATTCTATTAATTATGTTCTTAGGGGTGATAGATAGCGATCAGAATAACAATATTATCAAAGTAGTCATGTATAAATGAAGTTCTGAAGTTAATAGGCTATTAAAGTTAAAAGGGCAAAAGAGAAGTGGTTACATATTCCAAAGTACAGGACAATGAACACCTGCTTCATTTGGAATTAGTTTATAATAGGTGAGACCATTTTATTAATTGTTATCAATAATTGAATTATTGTTTTGGTGTTCTTAACAATTTACGCATCTCTATATAACACAGGGCAGTTTGATTTAGTGAATTAAGAAGGCTGTGGCTGCTTTGGTTTATTATTTTTGGTCTCCCTGCTGATAACGTGGACGGTAATAAAGATTTATTTCTCTCTTTCTCTTCTGCATTGTTTGTTTGTGTGTTGGTCTCCCTTGTTTTTAAATGCTTTTCTCCTTTCTTTTGTGTTATTGGTATTTAGTAGGGTGAACAGTCGGGAAAGGAGACTGATCGTTTCGGTTCACCTGAGGTCATGTATAGTTTGTTTTCTTTTGTTTTTAAATGATTTTAGGCAGTTTACTTGTTTTTAGTGTTTAATAAAATGAGTGTAGTAGTTTTAAGTTTTGTTAGTTTTTGTTTTTAGTCCCTGTGCTTTAGTGTATTTGTTTGATTTTGCATGTTTAAACCCTATCTTGTGTGTTTTCTTATGCTTGCCAGGAAGAAAAGGAAAACACCTGATTTGATTATACTACCCCCTACCAGTGTTTAATTCATTGTATGCTAACAAATCTGAGTGCAACCCTTAGCGGTAAAAACAAAAGCTTCAACGATCTTACGCTACAGTATTGTGTAAAGAAACTTTAAAGCTTAAAAAGTCTGTATTCAGCCTCCCTCAGTTCACACTGCCCCCTGGTGTTTGTGTGATTTATAGTTATTCACAATTTGTTTTTTGAGCACTGTTAAGATTTGTTGGGACTTGTCTTATGATTTGGTTGTATTGTGTTCTTTCTTTGAACTCTCTTCCCTCTGGGCACAGTGGCGTCTGAGGGGCTGCCCTGACCTTCCTGTGCTTTACCAAACTTTACTCTTGCTGGATCTACTTTAGCTTATAACAACTGTTAGTTAGCAAATAAGATGCATGTACTACAAAGCAAACATTTACTTTTTTTTGGCAGTTTCTGTATTTTAAATAAATATTATTATCTTGCCTCTGTGGTGTAAGGTTTAAACCATATACGTTTTTTCTGTTGCTTTATTCTTTCATTTAATTGGAAGGAACTCAAGTGGGGATCACAATAAAGAAGATCTGGTAACTCGGAGCTCCCCTTACTCCTGGTATACGTGAGGGGGTGGCGTAGTCAAATCAATAACCCTGTATTATGTTTAGATGTTAAATGTCATGTTGTTTGGAGTCACACACCCTAATGTACTTTGGGACAGTTCTCAAAACCTCATCTGAGGAGACCAGCTGTTTTTGAAAGAAACATATATATATATTTACAAACAAGACACATCAGAATCCATTGCATGTTTGAACTTTCCTTGTAATTTTCCTTGCCTTTGTTCTTCTAGGAGACAGCAATAAAGAATATGCTGTGAACAGCTGCATCCTGTCCCATTGAACAGAACTTGACAAAAAGAGAATGTGTATTAATTAAGCTGTTTTGACTCAAATTATAAGATTTCAAAATTCAATGAAATATGCAGATGTGCGTGGTGTGTGTTTTGTGCAGTATTATTATACTAAATAAAACCACCCTGTTAACAGACTTTAAATAAAGAGAAGCAGCAATATGTAAAAAGGCACACTACACAGAAACATGTCATGATGCCTTTGCTTGTGTCTGTGAATCATTGGAAGTCATAGTTAAAACAAAGGGACATTTAAACAACTGGACCTTTTCCAGAACCCCATATTCTTCCATTGTTTATCAGCAATGTGAATTGATAGAAATGTTACATGATGTAGTTGCTTCAGAGTATAAGAAAGCACCAGAATATAAAGAAATCTCTTCAATGCATTACTTTAAACAGAATTGTTATCCAGTCAGTTCAGGTGTTGAGTGTTCCATTGCTCGTGCTCATATTACAAGTCCACAATGCCTATTATGTGAATTTTCTGTGAAACTGTGATACAGCACAAGTTCAAATTCATTTGAGAGTTTATCACTGACATTATCAATCCATCATCTTTGTATCAGGCGTTAAAGTTTAGCAAACTGACAAGGAAATCAATAGTTCTGCCTTACATAATGCAATGAACCCCAACATTATATGAATGTCAAATTTAGTGAAAGTTTGGGGGGTGTAAACCAGGGCTTTGCGCCTTCCTAATTTCACCTATCTATCATCATTAACTCCCTATTTAAACCTAGTCACAGCTCAACTATTTCTCTTGCATTTTGCTTTTTCCACCTCCTCACTCCTCCTCCTCTCCTTTCATATCCTACGTGCCTCTGTGTCGGTCCCCTCTGGGGGTATAGTGAGTCTCACTTCCGTGATCTAGAGTTCCAGTTCTTTGTGTGGTCAGTGGTGACCATTGGCCACACTATTCTTTCACAGCTCATGTGCTATATCTTCCTTCAAGAAAGAAGTCAATGCCTTACTTCCTCTTTTATCCTCCTGGGACGTGGCCATCATACTCTTAGTGCTCAATCCCATAACTAACAATTATTTGTGTTCTTTCAGAGTCTCTTTTCTTCTCTACGTCAAGGCTTTGTATGAGGCGTTCCGACCTCTGAGGGTCGAACCCGGTTGGTAACTGGGACCCAGTCACGAGGCAACGCCTATAATGACTCTTGGAGAAGTCAGAGGACTCTGTTTTCAGCAGCCCGGAGGCCATTAGGGCTAGACTCAACTCCATAGGAAAGGCTCTCTCAGTTGGAGTCCGGCCCATCCTTTTCTCTCTTTCTTGTTTTTAATTCTAAGTTGCAAAAACACTCCCTTCCAATTGTAGCCCTGGCTCCTGCCCCGTGAACTAGTGGTTGCCAAAAAATAATAGTTGGCAGCTAAACATACAACAAGTTCATTGGATGCATTAATCCTTTATAAAAAAAAAAAAAAAAATGTAGTTTCAGTTGCTGACACTGTACAAAGCCAGCAATGCCTGAAGATAAAAATGGAGCGCAGAGATTGTTTACATTGATATGCAGAACTGTGCAAGTGATGGCAAAGCAATGTAGAACCTAGAGGGCACTTCTGTTCTTTATTTATATGTTACCTGCAGCCAGTTTTTTTTTTTTTTTTATTCAGTTTTTATCACACACCCAAGTCAATTGCCATTCTCAGCACCGCATGTTTCCAAACCACAGACAACAGCATCCACCCTTCTGCCTTCCAGATTTCCAACCATAGCCTGTTGTAGCTGTTGTTTATCCAGGCTTCCAAAAAGCATGGTTTTAGGAGATGGTTTTGAGAGAAACATATGCAATAAGACCCAACAAGGCATCCGTATACGTCGAATATACACATGCCTTGGTGTGTTGTGAAGCATGTCTACTTACTACTTTGGGATTTTTTGCAGGTAATTGGTCATCTGTACATCTGTAACTGTAAAAATAAGATGGTTACCATCCAATACTAAACTTATGTGAGGCAGATCAGTGATTTAGAACATGTGACAAGGCTTCAACTGTCCATATCCATCCAGTATACGGACAGCTGGAACCTTGCTTGAACTGGTTTAGTGTAACAAACAAAGTGCAAGTTAACGGGTTACCTAATATATATATATATATATATATAATATATATATATATATATATATTCCGTGTCCGGAGGCACGGGCCTCGGTTAAAATCATAATAATAATGATTTATTTAGGCTCTTTTACACATTGCTTTGCCACAAAATAAAATGCATTTCCAAGTCCCGTGATATCTATAGCCTCTGTACTCTTCAAAATCTTTTCTGTCTATTTACTTACGTGGAGTGATTGATGTGAGTATGCTACTGCATGTATTTCAATTTAATATCACTATGTAAAATATATGTAGTTTCTGGTTTTCTTTCAGATGAATGTATCTGCCTTTACATATGCTTTATGCCGACTCTATTTTTATTAAAAAGTGAAACTAGCCGGTTAACTAAGTCTTATTTTTACTCCAGCAAATAATGTGCAGGATGAAGGCGATGGAATAAAATGAATTGCCCTGCATTTTAAGTAGTGCTCTTATAATGCAAACACATAATCATCACAATTATTAATTTTATTTGACGAGTTTAGCAAGGGTGAAGTCTTTGTTTTAATGTTGTAGCTACAACAATTAGTAAGTAAGTAAGTAGTAAAGCAATCCTTATTCTGGTTTTAGGAATGTATAGGTAGAAAAATCAGAATTACTAGATTTAATTGGATTTAAAACTAAATATAGTGTCTACAACAAATATTCTGGCATTGCTGCATTTTTTTTATTTTCTTTTATATTGAAGTTGAATGTTGCAATGAAAAAGCTACTTATTTGCACTGTACAAAACCACACAGGTCCTACAAATTAGAACCTGAGGTACTCACAATTCCATAACAGTATCTTATTCAGAAAACTCCTGTTAACTAAACTTTTCTATTTAAATAAACATATACTAATGTCTGCATATATTTTTGCTTCTGTTATAAAAACTTTATACACACACACACACACACACACACACACACACACACACACACACACACACACACACACACACACACAGTGGCATAATTGAAATATAAATATATATTTATTTCCAGGACCTCCATGTTAGTGACAGCAGCAGTTATTAAGGATAACACAGCAGGAAATGTATTACCATAGTTGGTTTTTCTTTTTGACAGAATAGGCACTTTATCTTTTCTCACTATATTATTAAGGCAAGAAAAATAACTTTTTAGCAATTTAAGTGAGTTGCAATGAACACGTTTAAAACAATAATTACCCAATTTAAATAATTTAGCTCTGGGGTAAAGTAAGGAATATTAATTCCTTTAAATCTGCAATTTAGGTCAATCTGCAACAGGCCCCTAGAATAATTATTTCATAAAGGTTTGTCATGATAGAATAAGCATGAAAAACAGCAAAAATGCCATGCAACTTTACTGTGGCAAACTCTTTTAAGGTGCAGTGGAACACCACTGTAAAGACATAGAACAGACAACTGCCCAGAGCCCAGCCCTAAACCCATAGGTCAACATGGCCAGGAAATTCAGTTCAGTAGAATATGTCTTGTCATTCTGCAAAGTCTCACAATTTCTGTAACAAGTTTAAATCTGTAACTCGACACCTAGCCCATGACAGATTCTCAAAATTATGAATTGGTAAGAAATCTTGATAAATGCATGGTTTGCTTTTTGTGATTAGCACTCTTTTCTCCCATCTTCCATTCCCTGAATCAGAAGCAAATCATTCAGCTATTCAGATAATGCACTGAATCTCAATACAAAATTGTGTTTGGGCTTAGCTCTCCTTTATATTCCTCTTTTGGTTTGAATAGTTGCTCCTTTTGTTCCACTCACTTGCTCATACACTACATGAGCATTTCTTTACTAAGGAGTTCATTTACTTTGGGGATAGAAACGGTTAAGCCCAGGCAATGGCCTGCATTTTTATTAAGCTATGCATTTCACTTGGTGGCTAGAGCACCACTTGCATATATTTTTTAACTTCTTTTTTTTCCCTGAGAATGTGCAATAAGATGACGTATTGATATCAGCAGTTTTCCCCCTGTGATCTGATCAGTTCTGACACAGCAGAGCTCAGCAGCCTTCTCTTTAGCTGTTCAAACCTGCTTGACATCTGAAACTTGTCAGTGAGGCGGAGAAGAAAGTTTGGCATTCGGCATGCCTGTCTAAACTAGGACTGGGATTAGTTTTCATTACTTTAGTATTTGTGTTTGCTGAAAAACACATGAAAGCTTTAAGAGACATAGTCGCAGAATAAAGTCACTCCCGCAGGTCGGAAAATATAAAGCTTTGAAGAGTGCTACAACATGGGAAAACTCATTGTTGCTTTTCCTGAAATTCCAGAAAATCCCAGAACAGTCCCATGTCAGCAAGGAGTGGATGGGTCAGATCTCTGAGCTTGTAACTCTGTGTTTCAAAAGCTGCAGATTCCCTGCAAGAAAACGGAAAGGTGATCTGATTGCAATTGTTATTGGATTTGGGGAAGGGGAGGGATGAAAGTATAGCTTGCCAAATTGTCCTTTTTTCTTTGTAAAACAAAGTAGCAGTGTGTGCACTCTGACAGATTTGGTTTTGATTACCTTTGTCTTTGTAGAAATTATGTTCAGCCTCTGGATTTCGCCAAAAAACTCTGAGGCTTTGCGAAAGATCTTTAGTGTCTAAACCACCTGCCAACATCCAAATCAGAGCACCCCCCCCCCCACCCCCTCTGTTTGCTCTCCCTGCAAGCAATCACAAGGACCTCCTGGCTCTAGAGCATTCATCACTTACTTGGTGCTTTCAAAAACTTTTTAACAGTCCTGGAGCACGGTTGCAAATCAAGAGCTGATGGGACTAGCAGTGCTGCTGCAGGGACTTATCGAGCCCATCCCACTGTTTCATTTGACTTTTACCCAGCCTTTAACAGTCTCCTGTGTAACGGGATCCATGTGATTATGTTCCCCACGGTGAATAGAGGGCATTGTTTGGCTTTTCTCAGCCTCTCCCTGTTTGGCTTGGTCGGGATGCAGTTGGATGTTACCCATGGGAGCCCGACGGAAGACGAGGATTACTATCTGCAGGAAATTCTTAACCAGGAGCATTACTATTCCTTACGGGAGGCAGAGGAGCCTTATTCTGAGTCACCTGCAGTGGCACAGCCTTTTGAAGAGGAGCGCTCCAAACCCAGCAAGAAAGAAGTAAATGCCAAAAAGCTGAAGGGAAAAGAGACAGATAAGGCATCCACTAATGCTAAAACAGGTAACTTTTTAAAATTGCACCTTATTTCAACATGCTGCTAAATTAAGCTGAATGTGAATGCTGTCGCTAGGTGTCAGATTAGGAGATTTTATGTAGATGTTTAATGGTTAAGGTTAGGAATAGGTTAATTCTAGGATTATCCAGGTAATTTGAGGATTAAGTAAAATTTGATTAATATTTCTCTTATTAATCCATTTTGTGCTAGATAACCAATGCCAGACATTAACAGTAACACATACATTAATATTGAGGGTTGTAACTGCTAATGCTGCTCGGAAGGTCATTGTTAAAGGCCATATTGGCATAAGGGAAAAACATATGTCCTCCATATTCCACTGACAATTTTTGACAGGCTTTACAAATTGAACCTCCTGTTTTTTATACAAAAATGTTTTGCTACTCAAAGAATTTTGCACTTTTGAAAGGTAAAGGTTATTTAATTCATTTGTTGTTGTGTTAAGGGGTATGGATCAGCTGACTGGCTCGTTTCTGCAGTGGTTAAGATACTTGCATGGGCTTAGATTTGTGCCTCCATCCTGTTGCATTAAGGCTTATGGGGGGGGGGGGAGTAGCAAAAAAGAAAACGTGGAAGTATGAGAATCCAGGATTACTTCAGCTTCACATAGTCTAAGGTCCAGCCTAATCAATCTTTCTGCACAGGTGGTCTTTTTTGCAGTGAATTTCCTTCACGCATTGTGTAAAGGATAAAGTGGTGACAATAGGCAGAGGAGTTCATATATAGGGTTGTCATAAGAGAAGGATTTACTGCAGTTTAAAATGTGTGATCTTAGTTACCAGAAGTATACCTTTGGTAAATGCAGTCCCTATATTATACATATTGTTTGGAACTTGCTATATACGTTTGCGGTGGATGCACAGGAGATGGACATATATTCAAAGAACAGGCTTCCTTAACAGTGGAGACTAATACTGCCCAGAGTATTAGAACTATGATACGCAGGATGGAGGCAGTTCCTGGAAAGGTAATTGAAAACAGCTGAACCCACAGTAACAGGCTCACTCAGACATCTGTGTATACTTCATACATCTTAATGCATGCAGACAATACAGTGGAGAATAATAATCTTTTGCTTTGCTATGAAAGAAACGCTGATCATACAGGTGAAGACTATTACTTAATGTGTTCCTCTGTATTACAGCACCTGAATGTTTCATATTATATTTTAAAATATAACTGCATTTTATAGTTTGCCTAATGGTCCTGAGTTTAATAAAATGGCGTCAAAGCGTGTATATATAGCCACAAATTACTTAGAGTAGCAGGGTTCTGAAAAATGTAGCGTTATATTGTCCCCAAGTGTGGCTACAAAATAATGTACCTGTAATTTCTGTTTTCATTGTCAACATCCTGACAACTTTTGCACTTATAACCCTGATACTTACTCTTTAATGAATTCCATGTGTTTTGTATTGCATTGTATCAAGCTTATCTTTTTATGTACTGCTAGTGAAAGTACCAGTAATGGTTTATTTTAAGTTGTATGGTGGCAGGTTTGTATAGTTCAATGGCTGCTCAGTGTGACTGTCTCTGGGAAATGGTTAGATAGACTGGGCTCTAGGGTGATCTCAACCAGGTGTTCTGGGACCTCTTACTCAGCTAAAGAAATCCTTTGGAGTTCTACATGTCTGTTGAAGACTGAATACTGGATCTTTTATATATAAGAACAAGAGGAGGCTATTTTGCCCATCAATTTTTGTCTGGTTCCAGTAGCTGATTGATTTCAAAACTTTGCAAAGTTTGGTCTTAAAGGGTCTCAGTGATTCAGCATCCACATCATGACTATTTAATCCATTCCAAACCCCCATCACTCTCTGTGTAAAGATATGTCCCCACTCTTCCGTCTAAGGACTAGTACAAGGTTAAATCTCAGGTCCATTTTGCCAACAGAAGCAGCGTCTGTGTAATGACTTGACATACAATATTTTAGCAGAAAGCAAACTAAATTTTTCCAAGAGCCAATTTATATTCGTACAGCAACAAATACATTCAGCAATTCTACCACACAATCCCCTTAATCTGACATTTGACAGCTGCTGCAATTATAAAACTGAAAAACAATAGAAAAAACAATGTATTTATTTTCAAAGAAAGACGATCTTATTATGAAGAAAGTGCAACGGAAAAGGCAAATTTGCTGAAAGGAATACAATCTCTATAAACCTAGTAGGAAACAGCTTGGATGCAGTAAAAGACAAATACATAAATAATTTCTTGTTAGCTTTATACAGTTACAATAATTGTATTAATCTTTGAAAATGTCCTTTTGCACTTGCTAAAATAGTGCCTTGTACAATACAATATATCTTATAGAGCCTACCCCAGTGGGTCTCAACCCTGGTCCTGGGGACCCACTGTGTCTGCTGGTTTTCATTCAAACTGCGCTCTCAGTTACTTAACTAGACCCTTAATTGAACTTATCATGTTCTTAACTAGACCTTTTTAATTGTTTTGGCTCTTAAACAGTTACAGACTTCAAGTTACTTATAAAATGTTATAGCTAAGTATTAGCCCACTGGAAACGATAGTGGTTCTACACAGTAACATATCTAAAATATCTGCATGAACTTAAGAACTTGTTTTTATTTATTTTACTGGATAAACTGTCAAAAACAGTGTTGCAAAGTTATAAAATGAACAATAAAACAACCGTGGTGCTTTGATCAGCAATAATACATTCTGCAAAGGCGTATAATTTCAGAACTATATTTACATCTTTTGCAGCAGTACAGCTGAAAGATTTGCAGAGCGCGTCGGTCAATTAATTGTCTTACCCTTGGTTACACAGCTGTCTACAATGATTACATTTAGATAAATTTTATTGTGGACTCAAAACACTTGTGTGAAGGTCCTGTTAATTAGAGGGTCAATTAAGATACAGAAAAAATGTATCCACGATTACATGAGTGCACGCTACCTTTCCAGACTGATGAGATAGAAAGGCCCAAGGCTTACTGTCGAAATGAATTCTAGCTAGTTTCAACTTGTGTGAAATCTGTGTGCGTGCAAGTCTGCATGGAATAATTATGGTTCACATGTATATTTACTTTACAGAAGGCTCGTTTTCTCTCCTGGTTGCAAGAATGTCTCTCCTGAATATGGATTTTGATTAGACTTACTCATCTGTGCTTAACTCTTGGGTCCAATTAAAATGTATTTATTTATTTATTTATAAATAAAGAAAGAAAGAAATAAAACCTTTGTGCATGACATAAAAACATATAGGTACAATAACACTTTTTATTTTTATATTACAGTTAAAAGTGGGAACAAAAAAAATGGAAAGAACAAAAAGGGCAACTGGAAAAGTCCCAATGGCAGTCAGGAAGGAGAGGTCCACTATGAAGCTGTCAGAGAGGGTGAGTAAAGGACGACTCTCTGTGTTTGTTGTGCTTGTGAGTACAGTATTTTGGTTCATAATTTAAACGTTGTGTGTTGGGTGTCTCCTATTGTATGAGCGTTTGCGAGTTTGTGTTCTGTGCACCGCATGATATCTGTACACTTGAAAAAAAAAGATTGTAAATGTATTTACTGTGGCATGTTATACAGGGGTCTGTAACTGAGGATCAAACCCTGGTGCCCTAGTTTAGAAACCAACGTCAAGAGCCAGGCTCCTTTAGTGGAGTGGGCAAACATGTTTATATAGGGACCACTAAACTCAGTGAGCTACAGAGTAGAGAGTGCATTATTGGTTACATCAAATAACATGTTTCTCCAGTAAGGACCCATGAAGTACTGCTGTTTCATGGGGCGGAGCTATGGCCCCTGATGGTGTTTATTGACAGAGTTAGTAACCATATACACAGAGAGAGGGGTTCCGCCTCTTCAAGGCCCAACATTTACTTGATCGAGAGACACGATAAACAGGAGGGGGGCCACCGTCTTTGAGGTGACCCGACATGCGAAGAGGCTCGTGAACTGGAAAGAAAAACATGAATTGGTGTTGTTAACACAAAAAAGATTCCGGCTCTTCCTGACCCAACATATACAGTACGGGGGTTCTGTCGCTGAGGAGACCCGACAAACAGGAGGGGAGCCACCGTCTTTGAGGTGACCCGACATACAAAGAGGCTTGCGAACCGGAAAGAAAACATAAAGTTAGTATTTGTTAAAACATATAATGCGTGGTGTTCTGCCTCTTCAAAGCCCAACATAATAGAAGGGGGGTTCCGTCGCTGAGGAGACCCGACAAACATGAGGGATGCCACCGCTTGGGGACCCTCACATAGAGGCATCAGACCTGAAAGAAGAATTCCAAAAGAAACATACATGCAGATGGAAGGGTTTGGCCGGCGGTCCCCTCTGACTCATGGAGAACCCTCCTCTGTGAGATAAATGAAGCAGAGCTTAACAAAGGGCTGGAAAAAGTGGAATCACTAACCCCCCAAAAGATGGACCCCAAGCTCCCCGCTGACGCAATGTGAAGAAAAAAGAGAGAACCGCCAATGTATAAGAAAGAAGAAAAGAGAAAACATTTAGACAAAAGAAAACAAACACTTAACGTGACAAAGGGGTTAGTATACTGTACCCTAATGACTATGTGAAGACCCTTTGCACAGTGGAAAGAAAAAAAAAAACTTTCTTTTAATTTATTTCTTAGGGGGAAATCTTTGGTGGCTCAGGCAGAAAGGTCGTCCCCACTCCGAACATACTAGCAATGGACTGATGTGCGGAGGATATTTCAGATGATGAAGAATGAATATACGTTTCAACTGCTGATGAAGTCCAGCGCCCCATATTTTTAATTAAATGCTGGTTAATGTTGGCTTTTGCAGCTGAAGTAGCCCCTATTCTAAATGAATGAGGAGTGTAGAATTGCGAAGGAGGACCTGCTCTGGACACCACGGTGGAAAGTTGTGTTGAAAACCAATGCCTTGATACAATGGACCGGCTTGAATTGATGATAAACAAAGGATCAGAGGATGAAATGACCTTGCGTTCTGCAATGTACTTCAACATGGAAGTGAAGGGACACAGAGGAGAGTTGATCTTAGAAAGCTGAATACATTGTCCTTGCCACAGTTGATCTGTTTTTGAAATGAGAAGAAATAAGATTAAATGAGAATCTGGGATGGGCTTGAGGTCACTGCAGCGGATACCAAGGGTAGGAAAGCTGGCAATAGAAGGAACTGTATATTCAGAACATCTCAAAAAACCCAAAAATGCAGATAGACATATGACTTCCATAGTTAAATCATCAAATGGAGAAAAACAGCCATGGCTCAGAATTGAAATCAAGTTACAGAGAATGTCTATAGAGATAGGCAGGCGAACAGAAGAAGGAGCCGGAGAGCACTTAGAAATTCCTTGTAAAAGGAGACGAACCGCTGGAATTGATAATAGAGTTGGGGAATTGATGGACATCAAACGAAATTGATGCTGAATTCCTGACAAATATAGTCTGATTGTAGCTGGTGCCAGATGTAGAGAGTCCTTTGCATGAACTATGAATGCGATGATCCAGTCCTGGTTGAATGGAGTAGGATTAATCCTGCTTTGTAAACAAAAAGTTACATAACATGCCCAACCTGTAGAGTACAAGGATCTACTAGATGGGGCAAGTGCTGATGCCATGTAATCTTGAGCTGAATTAAGAAGTTTATTAATAGTTGGATTTAGTTGAAAATCAGCTGTTTGAACTGTGGCGTTGCTGCTGGATATTGCAAACCTGTGGGCACCAAACTGTGGAATTTGGAAATCTGTAAAAAAGATAGAGCGTCAGCTGCATTATTAAAAATGCCCGGTAGGTGGCAAGCTTGAATTAGGAAATTATTAGATACTGAAATCCATACTAGCCACTGCAGCAATTGCATGATAAGAAGGGAAGAGGAACATCTTTTATTTATAATATGCACTGTAGTTGAATTATCACAGTAAAATAGTATTGATTTCTTAGACCAGAGATGACCCCATAGCTGGGCAGCTGCTACTATTGGGTATATCTCTAGCAGAGCTGTGGATTTTAGATGAGGAGATATGTTTTTGATTTCCTCAGGCCATGTACTGCAAAACCATTGATTGTTAAATAGACCTCCGAATCCAAGAGATGAGGCATCAGTAAATAAAGCCATATCGTGTGGAGCTGAAATGAAATCATCATAAAACATAGAGAGACCGTTCCAGTGCTGAATAAGCGCAGACCACATTTTAATGTCTTTCCTAGCTTCTGAGGAGATATCTATATAGGAGTCCAGATTTTTTGCTGTTGCTGCCAGCGCTAGCAGTCGAGATATAAACGTCCTCCCCTCTGGAATGATACGTATTGCAAAGTTAAAATAACCCAGCAATGAAAGCAGTGCCCGTTTTTTAATTGTTTTACTGATCTGAAAATCCTCAACGAGCAAACGAATATGGTTAAGTTTAGACTCAGGCAGGCTAGCTTCAAACTTTTCTGTATCTAGAATGCTTCCAAAGAATTCCAAAGAATGAAGGGGACCGATTGATTTCTCTTCTGAAAGAGGAACGCCAACTTCAGAAAATAAGCTTTTAAGATTGGAAATCGCTTCTGCTGGTGCATCTGAAGGAGGAGAAATTGCTAAAAAATTGTCCAGCAAGTGTAGCAAGAATGGCACATGATAGACATTAAGAAGAATCCAGCATAGTGCTTCCGACAAGGTATCAAATATCTTCGGGCTGCTGCGGCAACCGAAAGTCAATTGGGTCTGATATATCTGCTTTTGCTAACCAGGAACCAAGACCTGCTAATTTAATTGAATATATTGCGTCTGCAATAGTGATGTAATGCAGGGAAAATTGATCTTGGGGAATTAATGAGTTAATGCTGCTGGTGCTTGACCCCCGTGGTGCTGATAAATCAATAATGAGATGCTTTTTTCCTGACATTTTCCTTGTGGAAATGCCGATAGGATTAATTCTATATACTGGAAAAGGAGGAGCTAAAAACAGACTGACTATAAATCCTTTTATAATTTCTTTTTCGATGAAAGATTGCACTAATTGTGGTTCTTGAGTTGCTGAATAAAGATTTTTGCTTTTGAACGAGGAAGAACGAATTTGAGTTAGACTGGTTGAAAAACCATTTTTTAATCCGTCGATCAGGTAATTAATTAAATTACTGTCGGGATGATTCTGTAATTTACTTGATAATGCCGGGATGTTTATAGGAGTAAAGACTGTGCGCATCGGGGAAAGTCACTTGCGTTTTAAAGGGCAGATTGTATTAGCGTGATCGTCTCCGCAATTGCTGCACATGTGGATAAAATTGCATTGCCTATTCGAACAGAAGCCAGTATTGAAATGACTGCAGATTTGTCTTCCTCCTGAAAATCTAATACTGCGCCCGTATTTGTCTTCCTTGTGGACTGATCGAGGGGAGCTGAAGAATGTATAGGATTAGGTACTGAAGATCTGTATGAATTAGTGGCGAAACCGGGTGCTTTAGAAGTTGATGCAATTGCAGCTTTAGGGCAGAGGGATGTTGAGTGAGCTGTTAAAGCACAGACCCCACATGCGTTAGCTCTTAGGCCACCAAAAATTCTGTTAAATAGATCTGGGTCAGGTTGTGCCCAATTGATGATGTGATTATCTGCTGCCAATATTGCTGCTGCTTTTGCAGAGAATGCTTTATGATACTCAAAAAACATAGTCCCTCCGTATCTAACAGACAGCTCCACGATGTAGTATTCGTAGGAGTCCAGTTCAGCTCTGCGGTTAGGATATACTGAGCATAACACATCTCTGAATATGGAGAAAGCAAGGACAAATTCCCCTAATGTAAGATTTTTAAGCAGTCTGGGATCTCTGGATTTTAGAGTTACTGCCAAATCTCCGCAATCCACTACTCTATGGTCCAAGAATTCTGAAGTCGTCATTAATAGTGAAACAAGATTAATGTCCTTACCTTCGAGAATGTTACGTCTGATTTGTGGAGATATAGTGTGACGTCTAACTGCAGTTGGAGAGTATCCGTATGTAAAGGCAGTAGAGAGGTTGTATATTGGAAGATCTGCTTCGCTGGCTGAAATTAGAGCTGGACCGAAAGAAGCTGTAGGTGGCGCTGCAGTATTTGATGCTGGAATTAATGACAGTGCTGTAGATTGTTTTCCCTGTTCCATATTAGACACCCTTTTATCTAGATCCAACAGTTGAGAACTGACCGAAGATAGAGTATCGGCAAAAGGCTGCATAAATGATTTTATCTCGTTAAATATTTGCGAATGTTGGATTTCAGTGGCTGGCTGCCTGTTAGTGGTGCTAGTTGTGGGGGTGACTTGATCCGGAATAGACTGCCTGCTGTCTGGTTTAGGACGCTGAATGGCTGGGCGCTGCTGATTATGTTTTTTCGGAGGAAAGACTGGTTCTGTTGAGACTAAATTGCAATAGAGAATAAACAGAGACTCTCTATCACTCCCCGCTGGAATCGAGTTACTGTTTTTAAGGTGGGGTTTTATCAATTTATTCATGGGCCAGTCCTTCCAAAACAATCGATCCGGAGGGGCGTCCTGAGGCCGAAGTCTCTTGGATCGGCGCAGATTCGACGTTTGTGTGGCAGGAACGGTAGGCAACATTTGAACTGGAACCTGGACGAGAGCCTGATCGGGAGCCTGATTAGATGTAACTGAAATACCAGAAGGGAAGAAAGAACGGAGACTGGATGGACCCTGGATTGAAGCTGGAGGAGAATGATCTGGTAATGGTGGAAAATCCTGGGAATCCTCTGAATCCGATGACAACTGCTGTAAGTACTCCATTATTGAGGTATACGAAAGTTGATGGGTCTTGAAATCGCTTAGGTTTACGCCAAACAAAAAAACACAAGACAGCTAGGTAGAGGTGACTAATGTTTAAATAAGGTAGATTTAATTGATGACAGGAGATGATAGGTTGTTGGTGCCTAGCTCCGCCCCTTGAACCCCACCTATAGGTTAACATACGTGATGACTCTAATGTCCTGTCATGTGCTTCTTCAAGTGTCCTGTGTGTGTGCTGAAACCGGCTTTGCTCATTACAGTACATGTTAACAGTTTTGTAGGTTCTTTCAGCTGAGATTGTGTTGCATGTGCCTCTGAGTGTTTAGCGCAAAAGAATGACTTGATCTTTTGCAATAACTCCAAAATCCATAAGCCTCACCCTAAAATCCTAATCATAATAATCTCCCTACTCCCGACTGTCTCTAACCCTCAACTTATCCCTAATAAAAAAAAAAAAAAAAAAAAAAAAAAAAACACCCTGCCACTAACTGTACTCCTAACCTAAATCTTAACATAACTTTTAGGCAAACTTTAACAACTTGTCTTTCATTCTCATTTGAGAAACCTAACATTCACCTTAAGGACTACTCTGCTTATGAATTAATTTAGTAAATATGGCCTCAAATGTAGTGGCAATTGTTATGTTTGTAAAAACATATATATTATTATTCATTTTCAGGACTGGTTGGCAGCTTTACCATGGCTTTGGTTTTGCATTTTTAGGCTTTTAGTTGCTAACCGAAGCTGTTGTCATGAAATTAATGACAAAAGCTCAGACAGCAGATGCAATTCTTCCACTCATCTGAGCTATCTATTTTTAAAGCTCATAATTAATGAATTTGTGATTGATGTTTGCAAGCCGAACAAACAAATATAAAAGAAAAAGTCATAGGTTTTCCAGATGGAAAAGCAACTAGGTCCTCCACGTATATCATTATGTCCTTTCTGGAAGTTATCAGACAAATGGAAAGCAGGGTAATCAAGCGGAGAAAATGTGTACAGCTGCTTCTAATTTGATTAAAAACAATGAAAAGCATTTCCTTGGTTGGGGGTTGCAGTAAAACACTGAATCGAGTGCATTCTAAGGCTTTTAAAGTTGCCAAGATGTTTCAAGGTCTTCGGATTAGACAATGTATCGAGAAGCTTACTCTTTTTGACAGGTGTATGTTCCCAGTGAAAAGTGTTTGCCACAAGCACGGCCCTGCACTAGCCTTGAAAGCAGATATGATCCCTGTGAGAATACAGACATTGGATTTTTGTTGCTTTTATTCAATATGTTTGTTGTTATTTATTTATTTATGTATTTATTTATTAAAACCAAAACTCGTCTAGGACAACAGGAAGCTGCTAGAGACTGGAAAATGCTGGCAGATGTTGGACAACGACTTATTTTCCCACCTGAGATTGCCACCACTAACCTTTGACCTGATATTGTCTTGTGGTCTGAATCAGTTAACAGTTCCATGGGAGGATGCTGTGGATTGTGGTGGAAATCTGAAAATCAATTGACACTACCCGAAATATATTCTAAAAGTTTTTATTTACCCCAAGCACTTTCTCGAGAAAGGATCAGACATACAGAATGCAAAGCTGCCTGCTGGAGTCTGATAGCCAGTTTCTGTCAGTACACCATTCTTATAAGCCTAAAAAGCGGAACTTGGTCTCAGCTGCCACAAAGGGGTTATTTTGGCTTGCGGTCAGGCTGGGACATTTGGGACTTTCCAGCCCTAACTTTCTCTTTACTAGGAATCATATCAGTTTCATAGCTGCCAAGTTCCTCTTTACTGAGAATCAAAGGTCACATAAAGTTTATACAAGCATGTGAGGCGAGAGTGTATTAAATGGAATGTCCAGACAGTAATTTATGTGTACAGAAATAAAATAATTTATTTTTATTCTCTATACACAACAAAAGGATTAAATAACAAAAGAAAACAAAATGGTGTGAGGGAAGGAGTGCAGGGGTGAGATCCAAAACAAACTGTGATGACTCGTCTTTAATTGTCTTCGTGGCGACCCATACATAAACAAAAAAAGACAAAAGAAATGTTAGTGTTTTTAAAAATCCCGCTGCACCAAACCAGTCTCTCCCTTCACCCGTTACTCCTCCTACTTTACTTTCGGACCAACCCCGAACACAGTAGTACGTTCCCTTTAGTATGTAATGTCCCGCCTCTGTAGTCAGTGGAACACCAATCCCCAACCGACACGTGTCCTTATCCTTCACTTGACTCCAGTGGCTGGAAGTTACATACTCGTACTTCCGCCCCTCACCAAGGTGCCGCCCCTCAAAAGATGACTTTTGCCATGGTCACGAGATCTTGGTAAGGGAAGTCCCGAGTTGGTTTGATGCCATCTACTGTCGGGAGGCTGAATCACAGACCGAAAACCCTTTGACTCATCACAAAGCACAAAGAAACACGCTCAGTATTGTTCCATTAGACTTTTCTAACACAGGATGAGGTGTATTTAAGGAAGAAACTTCGATACTCTCAACTAGCTGCTGAAACGGAACAGTGAGGATGGAGACTCCAGGTTTACCCAGTGGAGGTGAGTTGTTGAGGATTTGTGGCACACTCCACAACCCGGTTTCACTGAGACTTCGGATTGAGTGGTCAAGAGTTGCGATGCATAGTGAAGAACTTATCTGAAGCAACAGAGAGGACCAGCAACTGACTGTGGTTGAGATGAAAAAATTGTGGTTGGACACCTCAAGCACAGCAGAAAGAAAGCAACGTTCATGAAAAGGAAGGCAAATAAGCTGGGCTTAGTTTAGTGGGGGACGGAGGGGGGTGATGCTGGGACTCCAGAATCACTGTCGAGCTCGCTTAAGGTGTCATGGGCTAGTGGATGAAACACAAAGGATGGAAGGTGTCCACTTGAAGACCCCAGAGAAGTACCTTACTCAGCTCAGTCCAGATGATTGTCATGCTGATGCTCTGGGGAGACCGCACTGTGGTTGATCCCCGGAACCAGCATTGCAGCTGTTGTGTGTGCTGATGCACTGGGGAGGCAAAATAAGCTGATCCCTGGAGCCAGCATTACACTTCAGCCATGAACACCAGGCAGAAGGATAGCTACATCATCAGATGAAAGAAAACATAGATGGATCAGATTGGTTTACAGTAGCTGTCTTAGTTGATGTTTATCTTGGCGAGAGCTGAGTCCAATATCAGCATGAAGTTTTAACACCTACTCTCATGTAACGGAAATCATGAAGAGCTGGCTATGTCCAGTACTGCAGCTGGCAACGAGGGAAAGACCTTGTGACAACCTGGAGAGACAGCTGTAATCCAGCGACAGGAAGCAAACCACCATTTGCAGGATATCAGCACTCCTGTCATAGATGAGAGGAGGATTTGCAGAAACACAACTAGTGATTAACTTAATGATCCTTGTGAACCCGGTCAGATGAACCAGTGTAAGAGAGCAAAGAACCTCAATGGACAGAAGCCTGGAGTTAAATGGCTGAGAGCTCCTGAGAAAACAATGTGGGACACAGTAAACACAGATCTCTGTTTTCCGTTGGAAAGCTTAGAGAAAGGAGGCAGCTGAGGAAGCAATGGAGGAGAGCAGAACAAAGTCAGAAGGAGGCACTCAATCTATTACAAAGGGTTATAAAAGATAAGCTTGCAACATTGTGTTGAGCTGAGCGCTTATGGAAATGCTCCAAAAAGGAGTGTGCGAGAATTAACTTTTATAAAGACCCATTCAAATCTGCAAAGAAGTGTGATGGAGAGCGAATGAATCCGAATCAAAAATCTCCCTCTCGACCAGTGAGGGCACTGTACAACAGGAGCTGTGGGCTTCCTACTGAATGGTTGGGCAGTTCATCCTGGGGACAGTCGGGAGCCGGCCATTCAGGAAGAGGGC
This sequence comes from Polyodon spathula, assembly GCF_017654505.1. Taxonomy (NCBI): domain Eukaryota; kingdom Metazoa; phylum Chordata; class Actinopteri; order Acipenseriformes; family Polyodontidae; genus Polyodon; species Polyodon spathula. The sequence goes on from NC_054543.1 coordinate 6,255,204, forward strand.
GGCGTTACAGTACCTGGAGTCATCACCCTAGTACGGTGAGCGAAGTTTCAGTCATGAATTGGAGGAGACGTGATTGAACTAGCTATCAGAGGGGGCGGGGCGTAGGGTACTTTAGGGGGACGTGACGCCGTAATCGGCTCCTTTTGTTGTGGTTAATGGGAGGAGACAAGGACGGAATCTTGAATGAAGTGTGGGTTCATTGAGGAGTATTGTGTTTGTTTTGCCAGACGGCTGATACGAAGCTGGAGCTGCAGCGAGAAGCCCGGACCTGAACGCGCACGAGCACCAGCACTCAGAGCACCGCACCTGCACCAGAGCACCCAGTTTGGAGACGTGTTTTTGTGTTTATTATTTCGGGACTGCAACCCCTTTGTTTTGTAGCTGGTAATACCCATTGCTGGGTAGAACCAGCTTTATTATTTTGGGTCCAGTTTTCACTGGCAATACCCATTGCTGGGTAGAGCCAGCTTTATTATTTGAAACCCGGTTTAAAAAGGGCATTAAAAGAAACCTGACCGGTAGACTTTGTGTTTGTCCTTTGTTGGCGCACCTCAACTCACCTATACACCGGAGCACTACAAACCACTCTGCCACAAGAAGTTATTCACCAAGGAGAAAAATAGCACACTAAAAGCAACTAAGTCTGTGCTGGAGTGCGAGGAAACACACACAGATCACAAAAGGCAGGAGCCTAGTCAATTCCTTCAGACATCCCACCTATTAATCCGCCAGAATACCAAACGGAGGACTGCAGTACAGTAACTGGAACGATTGTATTGATCGCTTCCCTTGTGTTGAAATACCATGCTGGGGCAATAGCAGTGATATTGATTTTCTGTCTACTTCTGCTTAGAAATACTCAGTGTCATGTAGCAGCGAAGAAGGACTGTCCTAACATAGCTCCCTGCTCTACAACCAGGGAGAATATTGAACAGGATTCTCCTTACATCCCCAAGTTAAATGACCTGTAGCTGTAGCTCATTTAGAATGCTTCAGATTTCTCTCCTCCGCTGAGATTGTTATTCATAAATTGGTACTTTGCAGGAAGTAGACAGATTGTGTAATTGTTGTTTCTGTTTTGGTTTGGTTTGGTTTAACATGGCTTGGTCCGTTTTGTTTGATATGAGAAGGACATTCATTGACATTCACTAACTGCTCACATTTTTCCGATGTCTGCAATTAGAATCTTCCCCTATGCTCTTATTCATTCTACATTCCTTAAAAACATGTAACAGAATGATCATTGATTTTCTTGTGGCAGTCTGGAATACAGATGCTCAAACTTGTTGGGATTAGTCTACGACTGGCTTTGAAGCTACATTCCAAACCTTGTCTTCTATTCATTTAAGATCAACAAACAAACAGCTGCAATATATGAACATCATTAATCACAACTGTTGGTGGCAATTGAAGTTTTTTATTGTTTCTTTGTTTTGTTCAGGAGCTTTGTTTCTTTCTTTTCTATAATTACTAATGATGTAATGTCTACAGTCTTTTGGTAGGAGAGAACTTTCAGTGCTAATATTTTCATTGACAGTGATGGGAAACAACAGGCAACCTCCACGTGAAGTCGTGCGGAAAACATTCTGAAGTACCGAAATTAATGAGGCCTTGTGGCAAAGTGCCCGCCCCTGTGTGTATTATATGTTGTGTGTTAATGTTGGTGTATAGTCATTGGTACATGGGATATAAACGGGTCTGTGTAACACAAGTGTTTAAAATGTATATTTGTATTTAGGCACAAAGATTGCACAGCACTTCACGTGCAAGTAAAAAGTAATAATATGTGAGCACGGGGAATTGCACTTTATTAATTCACGTGCAGTTGTACCGTGACTCCAATTGAATGACTGATTAGCAGTCGAGTCTCAGTACAGCTGCATAAAGGCAGCATGTTTTCACCCACTCAGGTTTGTGTGTTCGGTGAGTGGAGAATGGGATTGGAGACGGAGGTAATTATGATAATTGTAAGAAAAATAGAAGCTCACCATGTTTGTCTGTGTAGTCCGTTTTGTTTGTCTATTTGTTTTGGTGAAAGTGCCGTGTCCTGTGTTTTTGTGTGTTGCAACCTTTTTATTTCCTGACTGTCTGTTCACTTATTAAATGCTGAGCGAGACCATTTGCTCAGCTCCACCAAACTCCACCTCTCTGTTGCTTATTTCCTGGCTCTGGTCTGACGCCACCCGCTCCGGCCGTCTTTGTGACAGGCCTTTATTGAGCATTTTCAGTGAAGTCCATTTCCTTTCTGTCACACACACACAAATTTGGGCTGTTCATTTGGAGGACTTTTGAACCAACAGCAAATTAAGAATATGTTTTCGTGGAATTTTGAGCAGTTAGTTATTTTTGCATTGATACATGGTCGTCTTTCTAAATTTGAACCCTTTTATAGTGCCATGCAAGAACTGTTTTCCTCCTTTAAGATCTGAGATTTTAATAACAAATTACTCTCGCTTACATTATTTATTTTCAAATTAACATGCATACCTTTTAAAAATATATATTATAAAATATGATAACAATACCCCCAAAAATGGAAACACCAATGTATAGTCACTTAGAAAATAATCCTGGAATGTTTTAGTTTTTACTCACAGTGAGAAGATAACACAGAGATATCATAAAGTTAACCTAGTTGAGCAATAGCATGAAGTTCCTAGCAATAGCCTGGGCTACTGACAGTAATATCTAATAGATGCCCAGGGTATTATGAAGGAACAGGTCTAACTCTGCAATCTAATTGGATAGTTTTTCTGTAGTTTACACTTTTGTGCCCCTTATACTACCAGTAAATGCCCTACCATACCACACTACACCACCCCACCCCACCCTACACCACACCACACAACACCACACCACCTTACACCACACCACACCACACCACACCACCCCACACCAATTTCATTTCCTTGATGTACAATCATCCCAAGGTGCTTTACAAAAATATAACAAACTAAACTGTTCTAGTAAACTATCACTAGTAAAAGGCCAAAAAATTTGATATATGCTTTAAGCCTATGTTTAAAAATATTGATCTACTCTTAATATTCTTAATAAAAATGTGAAAGTAGAATAAAGAAGTAAATACATAGCAAAATGGGATCCACTTGTTTTTCTTAATGTTAAACAGATTGGGCAGGTATGCCAAGTCTCACTCATTTGTAATGAGCCTAACTCATTTTAGAAACTTTTTGGCCTCAATTTTAGCAGTCTCACTCATAAAAGAAATGGAAATGATAATGCATTTGAACTGGATATTCACAAATCCTACCCTAGGTTTATTCAAACCTCACTCATTTGGATGATCTGACCTTTGTCTGTTGACGTGATATTTTTAACAAGGTAAATGGCCTTAATTATAATTGATCTTTTTTTCTTTTTTTTTTTTAAACCTCAGAGGGCACCCTAAATAGATGTGTTTTTTTTGTTTTTCATTGTAATGTTAATGTTTTGACAGTGTGCCCTCCTATGGGCCTGGAAGCCTTGGGGATTGATGACTTCCAGCTGCACGCCTCAACAGTCAAACGGTATGGCTTGGGAGCCCAGCGAGGGAGGCTTAACATTCAGGTAAAAAAAAACAAAACCAAAAAACACTGTTATATGCTTTTATTCCATGTAAGCTGAGGGACAAATGCATTCTTCAAACAAGCATATACTTTGTAACACAGGTCCCAAATTCTGATATATTTTACCACTTATGTATTCCCAAAGCTGGATATTGTTGTCATACAAAATATTTTGTACACTAAATCTTACTTTTTGTAACTTGTTACCATTTTTATAAAAGAAAAAAAGTATGATAGAATAAAATATAAATGTCAGATGAACAGACCTATTCAATTGTAAAACCTAGAGTACAGGCCGCTACATCCTTATTTTGCAGCATTTGGTACTTAAGTTTTTCTTACATCACAAATGCAGGTAGAACAATTATTTAGCTATACTGTATCGGAACAGTCCAGGATTTTCAGCTAAAATATCATGCAATGGGACTGATGTCTAACTAAACTTTGCATACTGTGTGCGAATACATTCCAACAGTTATTGTTAATGCATTATTTTATCTTTGAGTAATTTTAAAGAGCTAAGTTCTCAAATGGGTTCTACAATTACAATAGTACCTGCTGCAACCGGTAAACAGAAAATGGTATTTAGAACAATTGACAATTAATTAGTTACCTACTATTAAAGAGAAAATTTAATATATGTAAGAATGTAAACAGTGCAAAGTTTCAGACAGGAAACCAAAACAAAAAGTCAAGCAGACCTTGGACCTTCTTACCAACAGAATTCAAGCCTGGTAAAGGTAAACTTCCCTCTCCTTGCAGTCTCTGCCAGGCAATTGAGTTGACCTACTCCTCCCTTACCCTGTACCACATTTGGTCCTCACCAGGGGTGTTGGCAGTCGACCTGCCGCCCTGCCTATCAATTGCCTACAATTGAGTCTACCATAAAAATAAGCAAGAATAAAAACTGGTGTAATACATGCCTATGTTATGACATGATGTTCTGACTGAATCTACTGCAGTGTTAGCACAGAATCTGGGGCAACATATTTATTTTACAACAGGGTAATAAATTGGCTGACTGCATTTTTTATTCTGCAGTAAATATTGTATGTTGTCACCTCTGCTCTTTTCTTTCAATCCAACATTGTTTTGGTTAAGAATACAGTGCAGTTGGGATTTTCAATAGAATCTGCACTGTTCTTTCAGAAAACATTATATTTATGCATAAATAGCTGGATACATAAAGTTGTTCTTTTGTTCTAATTATAAATACTACCCCTGAAATATGTTTTGTGAAATGTGTTGTCGAGCAAAGGTGCCCATACGGAGACCTTTTCGGTGTAAGAGCCTGTTAGTCACATGGTTCACTTTACACAAGCTTTCAATCAGACATGCGTAGCAGCTGCATTTAAGGTGGATGTGTAAAAGAATAGCATCAAACGCTTGAGATTTTGGAACTGTGTTTAATGTATAAATCTAATATCCTGCTGGCAAGCCAAATATTTAAGATCAAACTAGTGGTTCAGTGGGAGCTGGTAACACAGTTATTCTTGTGTCGGAAGCTTCAAATGTCCCATAGGGCAAAAATCACTGGACATAATTCAATTTAAAGTGCCCAGTTGTGTTGTGCTATAGAAGCTCTAGATCAGAGGTGTCCAATCACAGTCCTGGAGTTCCACTCCAGGGTTTACAGGCATAAAGAGATAATTAACTACTTCAGGGACTGAATGGAGATGTAATTGGTTCAATTAAACAATTAAGAACAGGGTTGGAACAAAGAGATACTTTGGCAACCCCTGTTTTTGGTTTAAGCAAATGGACATGATCGTAAATTACTGTTCAGATTTGCCACGTTCATTTTTTTTCACACTGCCAGAATGATGACGCTTTTCCTTTTGCTCCAGTCAAAAATCATAACCCTCATAAAGTACATTCCTTACACCCTTCAGTGTGCATTAGGGCTTTATCATGTTTATCATCTTTATCTGTGTGTATGCATTACAGTGCATTGCTTTAAGCTGGCTTTAGGTCTGGCAGATTTAGGGGACAATAGCTACATTCACTTACCAGGACACTTTTATAGGATTGAAGTTTTGTTTTTTTATGTCATGTTTTGAGGCTGCAGGATGGAGCTGGTTCTTCCAGAACTTCATTAAAATACAACCAGAAATAAAGTGAGAATAGGACATTTTGCAGTAGTAACCTTACTGCCATGTGAAATAAACCTGGGCATGAAATAAGAACAGTATAGCCAAAATCACTTTCTCTAAAGATCGTTCTAATTGTATGTAGAGAATAGCACCACCATTTAAAGAAAATTGTATTAGCTCTCTTAAAGGAAATTTGAAACATGAAAAATCTATCCACCCCTAATATGATTAATTTTGGCTTTCAAATAAACAGAAATGTAAAAAAAAGAATACTTTGGTATATATAGTGCAGTAATTGTGATGGATGAAAGCTTAAATGTTTCCCAGTTAGAGTGTAATAGTAATAGTTTTACATTCTAGTTAGCCCCTTTTTTTAGCTGTTTTTTCAACACTGCATATTATAAAGACACTGTATTTGTCAGCACTACAGGTCCTTTATTTAAATAGTATTCATATTGTTCTCTTCTCATTCCACAGTTCTGTTTCCCTTTTGGACTGGTTATCAATGTTTGAAGGTACAGCTTATGGCTTGAGAGAACAGAGGTCATGGGTTTCAACATTTTAAATGCATCATTAAAACTATAGCATTAACGCAGAGATGTAAAAACAAAACTGAAAATAAATAAATAAATAAATTCTCCCTGCAACGTAATAAAACAGATTGGCCTCTGCAAAAAAAAAAGTTACCATTTCCTGTAAAACAGAGACAGTCGAATGAGGATATCAAATAAAATGTCGAGTCTGGAACATGTGTCGGTCTCTGAGATAGCACGGTCCTGGAACGGATTAAACTAATGATTCCCACATGAAGTATAATAGATGAAGGCAAGGCAGGTACAGCAGTTAGTGTTTTTACATTGTTAACAAATAATGTGTGACTAACATGCTTTTTATTTTAATTAGCATGTGATTAGCTTTGTACTACAACAATGAAAAGCAAAGAACTGTTTGTTTTTTGGAACTATTTTGACAGAAGCATCTAGTATGTAATGTATGTAATGCTTCCTTTGTGTGCAGTTAATGTGGGAAATATGTCGATTAAGTAGATTAGAGCAATGTTTGAACCTCTTTGTCTTTCTCTGTGTTCAAATGCAAAATATTATTAACGAAGCCTCTCCCTCAGGCCGGTATCTATGAGGATGACTTCTATGATGGGGCCTGGTGTGCAGGGAGGAATGACCCTCTGCAGTGGTTTGAGGTGGATGCCAGAAGACTAACCAAGTTCACTGGAGTCATCACACAAGGCAGAAATTCCCTGTGGTCGTGAGTACCTTAAAAAAAAAAAAAAATATATAGTGTTAAAATAGTTTTTTTTCATTTATCTACACATCCTACCCCACAACTTCCAAGTGAAAAATATTCTAGAAATTTGTAGAAAATGAATTACAAATAAAAACTGAAATAGCTTGGTTGGATAAGTGTCCACCCCCCTTGTATTAGCAATCCTAAATTAGCTCAGGTGTAACCAATCACTTCAAAATCACACACCAAGTTAAGTGGCCTCCATCTGTGTTAAATTGTAGTGATTCACATGATTTCAGGATAAATTCAGCAGTTGCTGTAGGTTCCCCCTGCTGGATAGTGCATTTTAAAGCAAAGACTCAACCATAAGCACCAAGGCGCTTTACAAAAGAAATGGACAGTTGTTGAAACGCACAGATCAGGGGATGGGTATAAAAAAATATCAAAGGCCTTGAATATCCCTTGGAGCACAGTCAAGATGATTATTAAGAAGTGGAAGGTGCATGGCATCATCAAGACCATGCCTAGATCAGGCCGTCCCTCCAAACTGGATGACCGAGCAAGAAGGAGACAGATCAGAGAGGCTACCAAGAGGCCAATGGCAACTTTACAAGAGCTATAGGCTTTTATGGCCAAGACTGGTCAAAGTGTGCATGTGACAACAATATCCCAAGCACTCCACAAATCTGGCCTGTATGGTAGGGTGGCAAGAAGGAAGCCATTACTCAAGAAAGCCCACCTTGAATCCCATTTGAAGTATGTAAAAAAACACTAAGGTGATTCTGTAGCCATGTGGCAAAAAGATTTGTGGTCTGATGAAACTAAAATAGAACTTTTTGGCCTAAATGCAAAGCGTTATGTTTCACTTTTGGACAACTTATCCTGCCAGCACATTATAAATTCACTTCCTGTGCATCAGGTATTAGGGTTATTTGGGGGTCCTAATCCCTGTTGCACAAGAAGTCTTCATTTTTAAAATTTTGGTTATTATAACTCATGTAATCAGATGATCAGACATTACTCAAGGAATCATTTACTTTCTCAGTATCCATTTACAGAAGATATTGTTATGAGTTTTTGAGTGTCACATTGCAGCCGTCACTGCTGTTGTGTGAACAGAAATAAAACAGCAGATGTAGAACAATTTACACATACTGTAAGCGTGAAGAGAGCAGTGTAAGTCAAATACACCCAAAGTGTCCCAACTAACTGAATGACCCAGCACCTGTCATGTGGCTGTAATTATTGAAGGGAGATGATTGTGTTAAAAAATAATATCAATATTGCAGAAAAAGCACAGCAACAGTAAGTGAGAATGTTCTGGGGCAGCACCTCACACTATCAACTGATAAAGATCATCCACATATTCTGTATTCACACTTTCACAGTACAGAACAATCTCTAAACACGAACGATTCAGCACCATGTTGGATTTTTCATGTAACCTTTTTAAACACAATCTTTGGAAATTAAGATTTTCTACACATTCACTATGACATTTAGGTTATATATTTTTTAAACTTTAATACAAGTAAATTGGTCTTGGTGAATGCATGTCATAAGCTATTCTAATTTGGGATCTTCCACTTCCTGCAGTTAGCTGTAAAAATGCTCTTTAAAAGGAGCATCGTAATGCCTCATTGTGAGGGCAGGGCAATAGGTGACAGTACCAGCTCTTAATTTTACATTAAAAGAGATATGCAATACTGCTTATTTATTCAGCTTAGCCTGATAAAAGTCACAGCGAGCAGCATTAGATTATTGATCTACAGATAAGGTTAATTGATTTGGTTGAGAGCAACACTCCCACAGACTCTCTTTGAGGCTTTGATATGCAAAGGTCATTACATTTCAGAAAGGGACTTGTCGTTCTTCTACCTTGTTAAATTTAGATGAAGATTTGTGTACGTGGCGCCTGCACTTGAATAACTTGAAATGAAGAGCACCAGATGAGGGTAATGACTGATATCTCCTGCGTAGTTTCTAGCCTTGACTTAAAGCCTTGACTTTAATTTATTATCTATTTAAAAATATATATCTCTATTGCTAGCAGGTTAGCAGGTTCATCAAATAATGTACCTGTCTTCATTAGAGAGCAGCCTGCACAATTTTTCCATTGTAATTCTGTCCTTTCAATGTAATGCACTCAAATACATTAATATAATTCTATATAGAAAGTCCCCCAGTGCATTCATTCAGTGCACTACAATACCTTCAGGCAGCTTTGAATTAGTGGCACATACTGGATTGAATCACCACCATAAAATATGAATGCCTTAGAAGATCTAATAAGAATGCACACTGCAACTGAAAATGGAGCAAAGTGACACAGCATTTACCTTAAATTATTTACAAGGATCTTTGTGTTTTTTGTATTATAAGGTACAGTCTTTGAAAAGGGACAAAGGAGAGCCTGGCCCAAGCTAGCTCAGCACACACTGTGAAAGAGAATGGAGTCTTCTATGGGTCAGCGGAAACAGACACAATATCAGTAGCTTTAAAGGCATATTACAGTTTTATTTTAATTGTATTCTGAATTTCTTACATCTTAAATAACTCTTTTCAGTCAGTATTGCCAGGCTTTCTATATGCCATATGTCTGGGATGTTCATACACCAATGGAGCTGCTATATTAGTATACCTTGAAATAACCTTGCTTACATCTGAATAGGTCTGTATTCACAGCATCTCTATTCAGTGGTAAAAATACCAATCTGGACGAGATGATAAACATGCGTGAAAGTGGCAGACATTAGATAGGACTGGCTCTTATGCCTACAAAGACACTGTGGGTGATGTAGCAAAGTTACATACAGTATGTCTGTGGCAGGCAACTATAACTGAAGAGAAACCCCAGAACGCAGACGACAGCATCTTAACATAGACTTATAAAAAACAAATACATATGCTTGTTTTAAAAATATGCCTCTGTGACTCAGGAATCTGGTTTTGATTAAACAAACATAGATGTTTATGGATGTACTGTAGGTCTGTAAACTGTTGTTTCTGCCATAAGGGGTGCTATGCACGGTATGCTTCTAATAGAAACAAATGGTGACACAATCACGCACTTTCGGTACTGCACTGCAAAAAAGCTTTGGTTGCATGCCTAATGTTTTTGGTGAGCACACTGTCTATCTAAATGTGTAGCTATTTGTCTTTGATCATAAGTGTGGGGCTGGAGGTTTACTTCATAATGAGATTATTATCTCACTTTACTGCTTTGCAGAGGACCAGTTGAACCCAAGTGGGCTCAGATCTGTTGAAATCCTGAATTACTTATCAATTCCGATGTGCTCGTATGCCACACTTGTCTTTGCCTGTATGAATGAGCAAGGGAGAATTCAATACTTTGTTATGGGGGTCCTCAAGTGTCTCATCTGCTAAAAGCACAGGCTTGATGTGTGCAGGGTCAGTCATACAGTAAAGGGGGCCCACGGTGAGCTCATCAGACACCTGCAAGTCTGACTTTTGTCCTCCAGGCCGATAGTTTGCTGACATCTGCTCTCAAGTTCTTGGGTATAAAAAAAGGCAATTGACTTGGTCTTGGGATCAAAGGTGCCCACTGAACCTTCAGTTCTCTTGCAGGTGGAGGAAATAGCTGTGGTGAGGGAATATAATTGTACAAATAATTGTACAAATAAAATTAAATTTAAACATTACACTGTTTATATGATTTAATAGAAACACTCCAGTGCAGTGTTAAGGTATAGATTTGAAAGGGAAATCAGAAATCTGCAGAAAATGAGTTTATGACTGCATGTATTTTCAGTTTCAGAAATAGCACTATCATATACTGCTTATGTGTACTGTAAATAATAACATATACCTGATCCATGTTATCCTGTTCATTTGTCTGTATATAAATAAATACTTTTTACATAAGACTTTTTAGACTGCATGTCCATTCTTACAACCCCTGTTCTGACTAGAATACATAGATTTCGCCTTCCAGATCCTTTGTTCTAACCAGTGGCCCAAATAACCCTCTTGGCTACTATAAATATATTTACCAATGCATGCTGCTGGGAAATCAATACTAATTAAAAAATCAGGCCATTTTGACAGGCAATATTATACACCACCATAAGGTTTGTCTAATACAAGAGTTTACCTCTAGACTTTTTAAAATAGTTTTACTAATTTTAACACACTGTATAAATTTGATTTGTTTAGATTTGTTACTGAGCATCTGAAGTACAATTGTTTTAGTGAATATCTGGGTGAAAGTTTTTGGCATGAGTAATTCAGATACCAATACTGGAAATAACATATTGTAGACTGTAGACTCCACATAATAGAGCTTTACAATAATTGATGAATTTCAATTCAGTTACTTGATTGAGATCCAATTTATAATTGACAGTTATGAGTATCTCATTTCAGGCATTTATACCCTTGACGATAATAATAATAAAAAAAATGATATACAAAACAACTACAGCTCTTGCTATTGCACAGCATATGTTTAATTTCCAAAACTGAAATATAATTAGCAATATAATTATAATGTCAGCAAATTGAGTCCAGACAGTCAAACAACATTAGTTGCCAACACCATAACAACATGCTGGAAGTATTTCTGGGTGCTAGAGTTATCCTGTCCTGTTAAAAGCCACACTGAGAACAGATAAACCAGCTCAAGCACTCAACAGTGAGGGACAGTAACATGTGGTCATCACTTGAGTCAACAGCAGCTGGAGAGGGAGAGCTCTGTTAGGCTGAAAGAAAATATATTAGTCTTAGCTTTCATTTTCCCAGCCAGATAGCATTCCTTAATTTCATTTGAGTTTTCTTTTAGAAATTATATTCCAGCAGCACTCTCCCTGAAAGAAGTTGTTAACACATAACCTGTGCGTGTCTATTGACAGTTGTGAGTCATATGTCAAGCTGGCATTGCCAAGAAATCTAGATAAAAGCATTTAAAAGGGTTACTAGCATTTAAATAACATTTTAACAGTATTTCGGTGCGTCATATTGTCAATTATTCAAAACTGAATTTTTTTGCTCCATATTTTCAAATTGATATTATTTTTGCTTTCTTGATGGGCTTTGTTTTTCAACACTTACTCATTGTACACAATTATAAAAATAGTCAACCTACATGCTTATGGGACTGAAGTCAATTCTGCTGATTGAGGTAAGGCAGTCGATTTTCAGACCCCTATTTTGATTATAATAACTGTGAAAACCTGTTAAAATTGTTGTATTTGTGTACCTTTTTTGATACAGTAAAGCAATCAACTCAATAAAACAAAAGGTTTTGTATTGTTTGAACAGCAAATGGAAAGTATATTGATTACAATATGCAGTCAATTCAATTAAACAGTCATTCCAAAAAGTGGTCTATACTGTATGATAAGATATACATTACTGACAATGTATTGCTCAAGCTACTACATTTAGCATACAGTTAATGGTTAGATACAGCTAATGGTTTTAATGCGCTAAAACCCCCTGCTAACTGTTATGAACCAGCACTTAAAATCAACTGGACCAACGTCTTGGCTAATGCATTTTTTGTCACTCTGTGACTGTCTTATGTCTTTCTTTACATAAAAAATATAAAACTATAAAACCTGCCCTTTATCATATGAATTAATTAACCTTACCCTGATGTGTATTCTCAGATTTGTAGCATCCAAAACTAGACTTTAGGAGACGTACTGTAAATACAAAACGTTATATACAATGCTTCATGTATATGCAATATGCATCTGGAAAATTGAAGGCATCAGCTTGGAAATACTGGCTAACAGCTATGTTCTATTCTGTTATGCAGGGAATCAGTACTTCTGCGTTTGCGTGTTGCTCTTACAGAGGACTCTGCAACCCATTAACTCAACAGTCAATACTGTATGAATCTCAGCCAACCGAGTAAATTTAAGCAATCATTTCAAAGGTGATCTAATCTCAGCTCCAGTGAAGTTTTCATCCCTGTGCTCAATTAATTAAGAACCAGGTTTTGTTTCAGTAAGTTGTGGCTGAGTATATTTGAACTTCTCAACAATTCAACTTTGAAGAAAATCTTATAACAAAAGATACCTCTGAAAAGGAAACGTCCATTTTGAGGTAACACTTTATGTTAAGTGTCTCTAATTACTATGTATGTACATAGTAGTAACCGGTACTTAGCAAATACATGTGTGCTTATGCATAGTTACAATTTACTTAATGTGTAAATCTTTTTGTACTATGTACCCTTTTTGATATATAATTGTGTTCTTACAAAGATGTACACATCAAATACATTAACTATGCTTAATAACATTGTATAAGTGCACATGTATTTTCTAAGTAACTGCTATGTAAATACACAGTAATTGGAGACATTTTATGTAACGTGTTTCCCATTTCAAATATATAACAATGATCATTATGTTGTTTGCAATATTTTAGTCTGGGGAATGGCCTGAAATGTAATCACTTTTCACTACTTTTACCCCCTTTTAAAAAAAAAATTAAAATTATGTATTTTAATGTAAGTCTAATTTATTAGACGTATTTATTAAGATCTCCTCGCCCCATATAGAGTGTAAATCTCAGCTGCTGTGTTCTGTTTCAGGAGTGATTGGGTGAAGTCATACCGGGTCATGGTGAGCAATGACAGCCACACGTGGGTAACAATTACAGATGGATTGGAGGACATGGTGAGTAGTGAAGGTTAACGGATCCCCCCTTTTCTTGGCACCTTCTCACTAAGGTACTGCAATCTGAGAATTGTGTGTCGGACATGCTCTCTGTGCATTTTTTAAGAACCGCAGACAGTTAATTAGGTATATCTGATGGAAACTGAACTGTGAAAGGGCATTCATCTTAGTAAAGTAAGCAAGTGTCTGCTAGGTCTCCTTGATCAGTTTTCTGTAAAACCATGTTTGTTTTTGCCGCAACACACAAACAGCAAAACAATACTAGAGACTAGGCAGGAGAAGGAGCATTAAGATACAGCCAAAATACATGATATGTTTAACAGTAATTTTACATATGGTTTATTTCCCAGAGAACATATACCTAAGAACTGTTGCATTATAAACAAACACTGGCTGAACAGAGATCGTATATTGTATATTGATAAAATGTAATGTGTACTCTGTGTAGTATTTCAATGTCGTTATTCTCCAGTGCATTTGATTTCACATTGGCATTTTGGAATTGGTTAGGGATTCTGCCGTGAATCAGTTTTTTTTTTTTTATGTTTCTCATAAGCCTGCAAATGAACCGAATCATACTCCAATTTACAACAAAAGTAGAAATAAACTGCATGAAACTGACAATGCAAACAACTGGAATGCTTGATAGAGACCACTAAGTGCTGGGATGGTCCTCAGTAGCAGCCACAGTGCAACGAAACTGCAGGATAACGATGCAAACCCAAGTGAAAGTTATTTTGCTTTCATCCTTCTAGGGGCACTGAACTCCACCAATCCAATATCCAGTATCGTCTTGTTAGCTTCACAGCAGAGCATCAGATCAAGTGCAAATTTGCAGTGTTAATCAATAGCAGTGATCACAGCGAATTGGCCTGCTGAATAATTGGATAATTCTTGATTACCTCAAGACAGTCAGATCACGCAGTACAGCTGGGTGCATGTTAATTGCAGGACCAACAGAATCTGTTTTGCAAGAGGTTTTTTCCCTACCCTTTATCTGCCTCAGTACCATTCGCTCCTCTTGTGTAGCTAAACTATACAGTAGCTTTTTTATGCATCACATTTTTTATTTACTTTTAAGTCTCAGGATGTACAACACCAGTTAGACACTGCATCTTTTCTTTGCTTGAGTCTCTTTCCCATAATAACTGCACTTAACAGTTGCTGTGCCATCCTGCTTTACTGAAATGGTGGAACTGGTGAATGATACAATATAAATATTTCAGCACAGAGAGCATTGGGAATAGCGCAATATCTAGGCATGCTAAATTATGGAATCAAATTGCAGTAATTAAGCTGTAAAGCCGTAAAGGGCAAAAATGTTGCCCAGAATTTGACTGTAATTTCCCCAACCTCTATGCAGGTGCAATGGATCAATACTGTTTTAATGTATTTAATTACTTTTAAATATGGTTAAGAAGAATGAATAACAATACTAATAATAACAGTAATAAAGCCATTTGGGTCAAATAATAATAATAATAATAATAATAATAATAATAATAATAATAATAATAATAATAATAATAATACTGGCACATTAAACCTTACTGCATATTTAGGGATTAAGATATGAACAATGAAGGATTCTATTTTTTTCGGCCAGACTAAATTAACACTGAGCTTATATTGCTGCAGAACTCATACAGTTCAGTGATGTTGTAGCATCACAGCTTAATACCGTGGCAACAGGCGTAGGCTAAGAAAGCAAGCATGTGCCAGTATGTAAGAGGAGCAGTGCTGGGTAGAGGGGCATAAGGCAACATATAGTAATTTGGTCAGGCATCAAATGGACATGGCAGAATCAAGTATTCAATTATATTCTGTCCTGCAATAACTGCATTCTGGAGGTTTAAGAGCAAGGGCTTAAAGAAAAGGCAGGCCGCAATAATGCAGCGCTCAATGAAAGGTGGTTTCAGGAAAGTGTTATTATTGCTTTATTTGGCTTTATTTTGCATTTAATTGCATTTACTGCCTCTGTTATGTGACTTGGCTTGATATTTCTAAAATTTTGCTGGACATCTGGTCCTGTCAAAAAACATAATTTTCTCTTAAAGTTGTCAACTCACATGGCCAAACATAGTAAACTTGGAACTTGATATGAGTATGAGCTATATCTAACAATCTCTTCTTGATATGAGTATGAGCTATATATAACAATCTCTTCTTGATATGAGTATGAGCTATTTTTAACAATCTCTTCTTGATATGAGTATGAGCTATAGCTAACAATCTCTTCTTGATATGAGTATGAGCTATAGCTAACAATCTCTTCTTGATATGAGTATGAGCTATAGCTAACAGTCTCTTCTTGATATGAGTATGAGCTATAGCTAACAATCTCTTCTTGATATGAGTATGAGCTATAGCTAACAATCTCTTCTTGATATGAGTATGAGCTATATCTAACAATCTCTTCTTGATATGAGTATGAGCTATTTTTAACAATCTCTTCTTGATATGAGTATGAGCTATAGCTAACAATCTCTTCTTGATATGAGTATGAGCTATATTTAACAATCTCTTCTTGATATGAGTATGAGCTATATCTAACAATCTCTTCTTGATATGAGTATGAGCTATATCTAACAATCTCTTCTTGATATGAGTATGAGCTATAGCTAACAATCTCTTCTTGATATGAGTATGAGCTATAGCTAACAATCTCTTCTTGATATGAGTATGAGCTATATCTAACAATCTCTTCTTGATATGAGTATGAGCTATAGCTAACAATCTCTTCTTGATATGAGTATGAGCTATAGCTAACAATCTCTTCTTGATATGAGTATGAGCTATAGCTAACAATCTCTTCTTGATATGAGTATGAGCTATAGCTAACAATCTCTTCTTGATATGAGTATGAGCTATAGCTAACAATCTCCTCTTGGTTTTTTTTGTTTTTGTTTTGTTTTTTGTATCAATTTCCATTTCATTTATCACATCACATCCTTGTGGAATCAACTGAGTAAGAAAAGAAATTAAGAAATGGCAAATGTACTGTATTTCTGACTTCCACCAGGGACTGTGGTTTTACAGGAATGCCAGGTTCATGGTTACCTAATATGCTTAGAACCTAGACATGCTTCTAAGAGCTCTAACAAGGCAAATGGTAGCCACAGTTTTCAAGTGATTACTGAAACAGAAAATGATGCAACCTGTATATAAACAGCAAAATTACCTATACAGACATATATACACTGAGTGTACAAAACATTAGGAACACTTGCTCTTTCCATGAAATAGACTGACGAGTTGAATCCAGGTGAAAGCTATGATCCCTTATTGATATAACCTGTTAAATCCACTTCAATCAGTGTAGATGAAGGGGAGACAGGTTAAAGATGGATTTTTAAGCCTTCACATCACTAAGACATGGATTGTGTATGTGTGCCATTCAGAGGGTAAATGGGCAAGACAAAAGATTTAAGTGCCTTTGATCGGGGTATGGTAGTAGGTGCCAGGCGCGCCGGTTAGAGTGTGTGAAGAACTGCAACGCTGCTGGGTTTTTCACTCTCAGCAGTTTCCCATGTTTATCAAGAATGGTCCATCACCCAAAGGACATCCAGCCAATGGCAGGCCAGTGGTCGAAAATGGCTCATTGATGAAATTGTGCAGAGCAACAGACAGACTATAGTTAGTCAACTGACAGTCCAGTACAACATTGGTGCCTAAAGACCCATAAAAGAATTCACAGCTCATCGTACCTTGACACAAATGGGGTATGGCAGCTGACGACCTAACAGAGTTCCACTTCTTTCAGCAAAACACAAGCAACTGCGGTTACAGTGGACTAAGGAACAAAAACACTGGACACTGGAGGATTGGAAAAACATTGCCTAGTCTGATGAATCCCGGTTCTTGCTGTTTCACGCTAATGGGAGGACCAGTGTATGGAGAAAATCACATGAGTACATGCATCCATCATGCTGTGTGTCAACATTGCAGGCTGGTGGTGGTGGTGTGATAGTGTGGGGTGTGTTTTCATGGCACACATTGTGCCCTTTGATAAAAGTGGAGCAATGTTTGAATGCCACAGGATATCTGAACATCATTGCCAATCAGGTGCATACCTTCATAGCAGCAGTGTATCTATCTGCTAATGGATTTTTTTAGCAGGATAATGCCACATGGCTTTGCATTGAACTGAATTATCCCCTCCACTGCTACATCAAATAAGCCTTGAATCTTATTCATCACTGTTTAACTGTGTCTCTTGATAGATTTTTCCTGGCAACACGGAGAAGGAAATTCCTGTACTGAATGAGTTCCCGATTGCAATGGTCGGCCGCTACATCCGCGTAAACCCTCAGTCCTGGTACGAGGCTGGCAGCATCTGCATGAGAGTGGAGATTCTGGGCTGCCCCCTGCCAGGTATTTGAATTTAAATAAGTACAGGGAGAAGGCTGAATGCCAGGTAATGCAATCAGCTCACTATAGTGCCTGACTACTTCAATAACAATAGTATATATCTTTACACTGTGAATGATAAATGGGCTCTACTGGTAATTGCAAACTTTCCAGTGCTCACAGCATTTGAAATGAAACAATTTTCCTGCTGTGTTTGAAAAATATAATTCCCCAAAGTAAATTTAAAAAATAAAAATGAAATGGTTTGTTTTTCAACCTGCTTGCTATTAATTATTGCAGTCTTTTTTTAAATTTAATTTAAAATGGTTTTATTTAATGCAACTAAAGTTACAAAAAGCACCAATGCTCCTCTAATGAAATCTAATTTTAATCAAGGAAATCTCAGTGTAATTATTTCAACAAAAGAACTGTTGGAAGAGTTTTGAGACAGCACAAATGATAATACTGTAGCGTGCATGGGGGTAGGCAGCAGCAGGGCCGGTACGTGATGTAATTGCATACTGGCACATAAGCCCGATAAGGAGGAGCCAGCTCTTTTGTACAGTGATATTGGTGCTATGCTTTAGTGCATTGCCGGCACTGCCCTGACTGATGAATAAAACATTTTTAAAAATAAAATACTATACTGTATAATCGAAATGCTATTGTGTTCTATATAACCATCAATATGAAAGCATCAGATGGTTCTAGGTAGAAGTGTTTTCTTTTTTTTGTGATCCTGCCTTTCAAACACCTTCAGAGTATTTAATAGATATACAGTATTTAGTAAATGTCAAGAACGGACAACATTGGATCTTTCAGACACGCTGGTAATTTGAATGTTAAAAGTGAAAACTGTCAAATTGACAGCCTTGGCGGTTCTAGTGTTAAGAGCCATGTGGATTTAATTTGAACAAAATACAGACCATATGTTTTCTCTGTTTAACTAGGAGGATTTATTGGAACAGCTAATAACAGTCTTTTATCCAAATACAAATAGGGGGCTGTAGCAGTGTCTTTACCACATTTGCTTTGTTTCAGAATGTTTTTCAGTTGATTTAATCTGTTTGGCGCCTGAATGTCAGAATTATTTATTATTATTATTATTATTATTATTATTATTATTATTATTATTATTATTATTATGTTTTATTCATTTTAGAACTCCCTCAAACACTGCTGATTGTTATTGTAGCTATAGTGCTCTACTGAAATCCCTCCCTGCCAATCAATACTTCTGATTGCAAATTTCTTTACTTGCTGGGGCAATCTAGTCTGGCATTTGGAGCACTGTATAAATAATCATGGGCTTTGTGAGCTAGGGTTCTTGGGACTCAGGTCACTCACGTCTTGCTATTGGTTGTTATTTGTATATGCATTACAATCCCATAGCAATAGCTGTAAGGCAGACATGTCAGCACAAAGGCACACTTGTTAATGAGTTGTAAAACCAGACGGGCTTTCCGTCTGAAACTGCAAGACACCTTTTGGTCAAAAGAACAAATACAGAGTTGCGAGTGTGAGAAGACCATTCGGCCCATCAATGCTTGTGCAATTCCGAGTAGCCAATTGATCCTCGAACTTTGTGCAGTCCTATTTAAGGGAACCGCAGCAAGATGGCATGGTAACTCATTCCATACATGCAACAAATATATAAAATTATTGTGGCTTTGGCACTAATTGTAAAAGGCAATTGCAACGATACATACAAATTGTACTGCATGTACAGTGTGGGTGTAGTCAGTTTAAACAACAGAGAAAAGCCAAAGAAAACAGTCAAACTGTCTCACCGCTTGTTTTTATATTTTTATTATATTTTTAGTGCTCAGTGTTATCATCTTCTGCGTATAATGCTTTTCAATGGAGAGTGAGAAGCGTAGTGTGTAATATTTTATACCTTTCAACAGTGATATAATGGGTTTTCTTTGGCAGGGCTTCGCAATCCAGTACACAAGCAGACTCTACACTGTGCTTTCTAATTCCTGAGAAAGCTGCCATACTGTATGTCTGAAGGGAAAATTAATCACATTGTTTCAATTTGTGACGCTATCGCCTATGTGGCAGCATAATCATGCTGGAACAGTTTAGCTCCTCTTAACCCTATGACTTTATGCCTTGCCAGTTTTTTTTCATTTGGGAAGCAACCCATATCATAATTTATGACAACCTTCCACATGGACCCAATTATGCAGTTATGACTTTCTGGCTCCTTCACGAAGCAGAGAGGCTTCTGTTGGCTACTTGCTGTTGATAATGCTAAAAGGGGAAGCCTCGCAGTACTGTCAGTTTCCAAAAGGCAAAGGGATGAAATAACTAGTAAGTGTGCGAGACTCTGCAACCATACAACCATGTTCCATTGTCCATAGATCACGTCAGCCGATTTTTGCATTGTTCCACACTCTCCCATCGCGTCCATTCTCCCTGCTTGGCCTGGGAAACTGCCTTTACACACCTTATCTGCTCCTTCTGCATTTGCACATAATTGACTGATTAATGCTTCCAACTTCTCTACAGTTGTCAAGGAAACCTCATACACAACCTCATGCTGTACACCAGCCAGGTAAAATCTGGGTTGTAATTAGAAAGCGCAACCCAGATGGAGTCATTCAAATGCTCATCACTCAGGCGGGTTTGAAGTTTTGATTTGATAAAATTCATGTCTGAAAAGGCAGATTCACACAGATAAGTGGAACCAAATAAGGACGCCACTCTCTTTGCTGCTGTGCAGAGATTTCTGTGCTTGTCCTTTCCACTAAAGTCCAGAAGTCAGACACTGGGTATCTTGCTTTCAATTGAATATTGTTTTGAATATTAAGAATCTCTATTTCCAGTTCAACACAATCCATATTAAACAATGATCCCATGTGTTCAGAAATGTCACTTAAATCCACATGCATAAAGGATTCAAAGCAAACATTACACAAGGTTCCAGCCACTGAAAATCATGGAATTTGTCATTAACTCAAAAGTCCAAAGGTCCTGCAACAGTTTAATTTCCCTCCGAAGTTTCTTGCACAACCAGAATTTTCATTTCTTCTGCAGCTGTTGTACCCAATATTTCAGCTTTGATTTGAAAACCTTCACAGCTCTAATCATCTTGTCTGCAATTGTTTGGTTTTTTTTCATTGCAATTCACATTTCAGGCTATTTCAGTTAAAAATGCCAAGTCAAGCAGCCAATGCACTGTCAGTCAACTTTCATTCCTTGACACTAGAGAAAGAAATCAACGCAGTACTTTCCCTCTGCTAAGCCACCTTGTTTCAGAGTGAAACAAAAAATTGCCATACTCAGCGGAAACTTCATTGAGTAGTGTTTGAAACTGGAGGTGTTGTGGGGCTCCAGTCATTGTGGGGGCTCCATCCGTTGTTACTGACACAAACTGTTCGAGCTGTATGTTCTTTTTAGCAAAATAATTGTTAACCTCATTATATATATCTACCCCTAGCTTTTAATTGCAATAATATAAAAAAACTATTCTTTCATGCTAAAGTCCTCAAACACCATTTAAACAAATATAGCCAGCTGAGCAGTGTTGCTCGAGTCAACAGATTCATCACACTGTATTGAAAACCACTGATAACAACATAAATCCTGGTCTAACTGTTCACAGACCTGTTCAGATAATGCTGATACTCTCCTTGCTACAGTATTAGCTCTCAGTTGCACGTCAGTTATAGCAGACATTATTTCTGACCTGTTTCTGAATAACGATTCGGGCATGACAGTCATTATTCCTTTATCAATGCACCGCCTGTAAATGACGTCTTATTTTTTGCTAGAAAGTAAGAAACTTGAAAAGAGGCTTCTGTTACAGCATTTGTTGTTTTCACTTGTTTGGTAAAAAGTTACTGGTGTTTGTGCAAAGTCGGCTTTAGTTCTCTTAGTTTTTTGACTCTGAGTTTGCTTCCTGCAGGAAATGTTTTTTACTGTTGTGTATTGCCTCTCAACATTGTTATTTTTTCCAACTCTGCGTGCATTCCAGCTTGGTAACTAATTGTATGTTTCTAAAACTGCTATGATAGACCTGTATTGTTTACTATGACATAACACACACTCACACGCACATACACACACACACACACACACACACACACACACACACACACACACACACACACACACACACACACACACACATATATATATATATATATATATATATATATATATATATATATATATATATATATATATATATATATATATATATATCTGCTAGTGGTACCTATAGAGTTTTCTTCAGACCAATACACTGATAATATATTCCCTTTTTGTAAGGGAAAGGCTTGGTTGCCAATTGAAAACAAACCGCAGGGCTTTGATTCAAAGCTGAGTCAAAAACAAAAATACAGACAGAGGATAAAAAACAATAACAGCTCTTAAACAAGTTCTGCTTTTAATTAATCTTATTTTCTTAGTTCTTCAAACATCTGAAGGCAAAGGCTGAACATGCTGCCCCCTTTGACTTTGTTTCCACAGATCCTAATAATTATTATCACAGAAGGAATGAGATCACAACCACAGACAAGCTGGACTTCAAACACCACAGCTACAAAGAAATGAGGCAGGTAAGTGCACTGTCCCAAGAGCACATCTGCAAAGGGGAAAGTGAGGAGATTGAGCAAACAAGCAGGCGCTCTATCACACACACTAACGAAATATGAACTCGCAGGAAGATATAATGTACATTTGATACAAGATATGAGATATGAGCATGTTTCTTTTAGCTTGGCTGTGGAGAGGCTTAAATTGAATATCCTGTTTGTCAGAAACAAGTTTTTTAACAGTTTCAAAGAAGTGGGCGCTGCATAATACCAGCACCGATCCCATCATTTGTTAATAAAGATTACTTTAAAAAGAACACGTTTTCCATAAAATGTAGTTCCTTCCTAAACAATCATTTGAGACAAACATATTAAATAGCACAGTATCAAGTTAAGGTTTACCATATTCAGCAGTTTGTTATTGTTCATGTTTTGAGTCTACTTTCTTTCAAGTTATTTTAAGAGTTTACAACACAAATTAAAAAGGATTGTGCTGTGCATTTTACTTCAGTCTGTATATTTATTTAAAAGAGGCATATAAGTCAACTTGCTGTCACTGTAGTTATTGAGCATTGTTCCTATTCAGTGAATTGTGAGATCATCTCAACAGCACTGGTGTAAGGTTTAAGGCTTGATCATATGTTGCCAGTGGGAAAACCAATACATCTGTACAGCTGTTGAAAACACCATTGATATTAAGCATACAGTTCTATGTAGATGGACTGTCCCTGAAATTATTTGTTTTTTGTGCAAATGGAACCCTTTATATGCCTTCTTTCACAGATATGTCTTCAGTCCATTTCAGCTACAAAGTACAAGAGAGCAGATCCGAACGACTTTAGTAGAGCAGGTAGTAGATGCTCAGTTGGCAAGTGGCAACAAAAGTGATAAGTCCACGAGCCACTCGAGAGACGAGCAAATTTGTACTCCATCTAAACACCTTGTAGATCAGCGCCGCCCTGGCTGCCATTGGTGGCACTACTCCCTATTGATGTTATGGCAGATATAGCCCATGCATGTATGAGGAATTTTAGTGAGGATATATTTTTAAATATGTATGTACTATGAACCAAATGAAATATACCCTGTAGAGTATGTCACATTTAGAAACATGATGAGCTTATGTCTGCTCTGTAAGGGTGAACACAGACCGCTGCCGTTACTCGTGAGCTGACGAGTGACTCTTGCTTTGGCAGTGCTTACACCCTTGAGAAAAGGCTGGCTTGTTACCTGCCTCAGTCAACATTGCAGATGGTATAACATTGTATTAAATGGAAGCGAACGCAGTCACCGTCCATGAGTGACTATCAACTCTGAAGTCACTTCGCCAGATAAATCAATAAAAAGTGGTAGGAGATTCACAACCAGACTGCAATGCTTTTTTAATGATCTGCCATCTGTGGAAACCCAGAATTTTGGCATCTCCGAAAAGGATTTGGCTATGTGTGTATATATATATATATATATATATATATATATATATATATATATATATATATATATATATATATATATATATATATATATAGAAACTAATTACCATGTGCACATGTCAAAAAAAAAAAAATCTCAAACCAAGCTGAAATATTTTGTGATTAATAACATTTTTGAAAATTGGTGGATCGCTGATACTGGCAACTGAGGCTCTCTTGTTCTTTCTGAAATGCATATGAAAAAGTATTTCAACATTAACAGTGCCTCACCAAGGAATCCCAGCCGTAAGCTGGAGAGACAAGTCAGAAGGTGTAATGGAGCTTCTCTTTCATCCCTCTCCTGTTATATTCTGTCTTCTTGAAACTTTTTTCTGCACTGAAAATGCACCTCCAACCCCCACCCCAGCCCCCATCCCAACATCAATGCCAGTTGCCATGAAGACCACTGTGTAGTCCTAGACACGTAAAACAAGACTTTCATCACATGCAACAGAAAGCAGACGATATACACATGCCAGCTGGCAGTTCATTACACTTAGACGCAGCCATACAAAGATCAGGGACTTATCAAAAAGTGATGTGGAGCCTTAATTCCTTAACCTCCAACCAACGCTAACACAGATGGATGTCTAGAACTAAGGAGCAACAACTACATACCATCAATTAGCATACCCTTCCTGCATTACTACGTTTTGTAAAGATGAATGGTGTTACTTATTAGTTACAGTGTGTTTCAGCTGAAAGCCAGAGATGTACAATGGAGATTATTTTGATTTTCAGTGAAATGTTATTTTTTTGTAATTTTTTTTATGAATCTCACTTCTCTGTCGACAGTAAATTTCTGTTTCACCCACTCAAAGGCAATTCTGTGTATAAGTGCAGTTTGGTGTTTCCCACAGTTGATGAAGGTTGTAAATGAAATGTGCCCAAACGTCACAAGGATTTACAACATTGGCAAAAGCCACAACGGACAAAAACTCTACGTTATTGAGATCTCAGACAACCCTGGAGAGCATGAACTGGGTAAGAAGTATTGTGCTGCCATAAATGCTGATTTTGATGGCTATGTCTATGAGGCAAACTTAAATGGAGAATAGAGCAATAGTGTACAGATTACAGTTTAACCTCACTTACACAACATGCCAGTGGCACTGGCACTAAAGTATAAGCTCCAAAAACTTTCCCTGGGTTTTAACAATATGCAACAACATCCAATGGCTTCACATAATTTTGAATTGCCATTTCTACCCTACGATGCAAAGCTCAGCAACCTGGTTATGAAAACACAATAAGAGGGGTGTTTAGACACAGCATGGATGAATACAGCATCATGTAACCTTCTTTGTTTTCCATGAATTATTAATATGGTCAACTATGATTTACCATCTAATTCTATTCCCTGCTTGATGTATCGCACACAGCCAAACCATGTTTTGGATTTCAAAACATGCTTGGTAAGATTTTACATTAAGTGTCTCTAATTACTGTGTATTTACATAGTTGTCACTTTGTAAATACATGTGCACTTCACATAATTATAATGTTAAGCATAGTTACAATGCACTTAATGTGATAATTGGTTTGCATGATATAACCCTAACCCTATTCTTAACCCTCAACCTAACTCTAAACCTAACACAAACCTGTTTTTAATACAATTGTGTACTTAAGTATATTATGCAAAAATATGTACATGTTAAGTGCATTGTAATTATGCATAATAACATTGTAATTATAGTTATGTGTAAGTACACGTGTATTTCCTATGTAACTACTATTTTTCAAAACATCACAGCATGTTTTAACATGAGTGACCATGAAACAATCATGTTGAACAATGTAATGTTGTAGCCATGTTCACTGAATGACTGGAGCTCTCTTTGTTCATTTTGCAGGTGAGCCTGAGTTCCGCTACTCTGCAGGTGCTCACGGCAATGAGGTCCTGGGTCGGGAGCTACTGCTGTTGCTGATGCAGTTCATGTGTAAGGAGTACCTGGCTGGAAACCTGCGGATCAAACACCTAGTGGAGGAGACCAGGATCCACCTCCTACCTTCCATGAACCCAGATGGATATGACAAGGCCTTTGAAGTGGTAGGTCTTCTCTGGGGTAGTGGGTGATGTGAGATGTGGTCCAATTTACTAATTTGGTTATGTGATTATTGTACTAGAAGCTAGAAATAATGTAAGTAACAAAGCATGTGTCTTTGATTTCTCATAAATTTACTTGTTTGAAAAGGTTTAGCACAGTGTTTAGCACATATCAGAACAGTGCTCCTGTTATTGCTTTCCCTATGAACTTGAATCAAGTGCAGAAAACATGCAATTATATTTCTCATTGTATAGTACTTTGCACATGTTTTCCATGCTTGGTGATATGATCTAATGTGTTTTTTCTTCATGGCTAGGAGGCCAAACTTTACTGAGATGAGAATCATTTCCATATATGTCTTCTCTCCCCTTTTATTCGAAAATCGTATTTCATTAATTAATTTTGTCCACTGTCAGGTGGTCTCAGCAGGTCTGCTGTATGCACAGATGGCAGCAGAGTGACTATTGGTAGTAACGAAACGTTGACCAGTAACACATTTACTCATATTTTAAGGCGTTTCTTTTCTTGATGGTTTAGAATGCACAGCTCAAAACCATTTTCAATGTGGTTTCTGATGGCCATATTGGGTCATTACACCTAGCGGTCCAGTTACAGAGGAGTTTTTCAAGTAAATAATGTGTAAAAACCTTGATAGCATTGATGACCAAAGACACTACATGTTAGCCTATTGGGTCTGTGACACTTGACAGGGCTCAGAGCTAGGAGGATGGTCACTAGGACGCTGGACTCAAGATGGCATCGATATCAACCACAATTTCCCAGACCTCAACTCCATCCTTTGGGAGGCAGAAGCCAAGAAGTTGGTTCCAAGAAAGGTCCCCAATCATCAGATCCCCATTCCAGAATGGTACATGTACGACAATACCACAGTAAGTAAAACAATTATGATGCTGCTGGAGGCCTGGGACTTACATTGTTTTAATTCATATTCAGGGTACATCGTGAATACATTTTTTGCCATAAACTCTTATTATTATTTATTTTTTTTTATTAATATATCTGTAAATAAAGAAAGAGAGGAAGCAAAAAATATATATACGCCAGTGATTTTGTTGTTCTCGATTTGTAAAAGGAAAAT